>NC_090753.1:95110743-95113243 GCF_036898095.1 Palaemon carinicauda | reverse complement strand
TAAAGCTAAGCACCAGTGTCACAGATTACGACCATTAAAGCTAAGCAGTGGAGCTACAGAATGCCACCATCAAACCTTAGCACTGGTGCCAAAGAATACCACTACTAAAGCTAAGCACCCATGCCACAGATTACAACCACTAAAACTAAGCATTGGAGCTACAGAATGCCACCATCAAACTTTAGCACTGGTGCCAAAGAATACCACTACTAAAGCTAAGCACCAGTGTCACAGATTACTACCATTAAAGCTAAGCAGTGGAGCTACAGAATGCCACCATCAAACTTTAGTACTGGTGCCACAGAATACCACTACTAAAGCTAAGCACCAGTGTCACAGATTACTACCATTAAAGCTAAGCAGTGGAGCTACAGAATGCCACCATCAAACTTTAGTACTGGTGCCACAGAATACCACTACTAAAGCTAAGCACCCGTGCCACAGATTACAACCACTAAAACTAAGCATTGGAGCTACAGAATGCCACCATCAAACTTTAGCACTGGTGCCAAAGAATACCACTACTAAAGCTAAGCACCAGTGTCACAGATTACTACCATTAAAGCTAAGCAGTGGAGCTACAGAATGCCACCATCAAACTTTAGTACTGGTGCCAAAGAATACCACTACTAAAGCTAAGCACCCGTGCCACAGATTACAACCACTAAAACTAAGCATTGGAGCTACAGAATGCCACCATCAAACTTTAGCACTGGTGCCAAAGAATACCACTACTAAAGCTAAGCACCAGTGTCACAGATTACTACCATTAAAGCTAAGCAGTGGAGCTACAGAATGCCACCATCAAACTTTAGTACTGGTGCCAGAGAATACCACAACTAAAGCTAAGCACCAGTGTCACAGATTACTACCATTAAAGCTAAGCAGTGGAGCTACAGAATGCCACCATCAAACTTTAGTACTGGTGCCACAGAATACCACAACTAAAGCTAAGCACCAGTGTCACAGATTACTACCATTAAAGCTAAGCAGTGGAGCTACAGAATGCCACCATCAAACTTTAGTACTGGTGCCACAGAATACCACTACTAAAGCTAAGCACCAGTGTCACAGATTACTACCATTAAAGCTAATCAGTGGAGCTACAGAATGCCACCATCAAACCTTAGCACTGGTGCCACAGATTACCACCAGTAATGATAAGCACTTGTGCTAGATATTACGACCATTAATACAAATCACTGGAGCCACAGATTACTATTATCAAAGCTATGCACTGGTGCCACAGAACACATAAAACTGATGACCAGGAATACTGCCAAAACACAAAGAAGCAAAAGGACAAAAGGATATCAATGTTGTTTTTATCATTACTAGCTAAGCTACAACCCTATTTGGAAAAGCAAGATGCTGTAAGCCAAAAGGCTCCAACAGAGAAAAATAGCCCACTTGGGAAAGGAAATAAGGAAACAGAATAGTTTGCCTGAGAGTACCCTCAAGCAAGAGAACTATAACCCAAGACATTGGAAGACCATTGTTCAGAGGCTATGACACTACCCAAGACCCGAGAACAATGGTTTGATTTTGGAGTGTCCTTCTAAAAGAGCTGGTTGCCTTAGCTAAGTCTCTCCACTACCATTAACAAGTGAAAATTATCCATAAAACAATTAAAGTGCAAGAGAAAAATGACTATCCAAAAAACTCAATTAACCAGAAAGTACAAAAACACACTTTCGAGATGATAAGAATAAGAAAACTACAAAGCCCCTTTTCAAAAAAAAAAATAAATAAATAAATAAAAAAATAATAAAAAAAAAAGATTCAAACGTTGTGGTGGCCGATGTGGTAACGTCCCTGACTGGTGATTGCCAGACTGGGGTTCGAGTCCCGCTCAAACTCGTTAGTTCATTTGGTCGTTGCAACACCACCAATACTGTGAGGTAATGATGTGGGGGGGGAGGAGCCTATAGGTCTACCTGATGAGTCATCAGCAGCCTTTGCCTAGTCCTCCCTGGTCCAAGCTTGGGTGGAGCTAAGGATGGGGGGTTTGGGGGATCCTAGAAGTCTATCTGCTGAAACATCAGCAGCCTTTGCCCTGCCCTCCTTGGTCCTAGCTTGGGTGGAGAGGGGGCTTCAGCGTTGATCATATTCATATATGGTCAGTCTCTAGGGCATTGTCCTGCTTGATAGGCCTCTGCCATTCATGAGGGGCCTTAAAACGCCCAGTTTGGCTCCAGTTTCCGGAGGAGAGAAACACGGAAGCTGAACATTTAATTATCGCAATTACTTGTCACTTTCACGATTGTATTCGACGTTGTTATTGTTGTCATAACTACTGCACATATGAAAAGAATCCAAGGGGGGAGGGGGACGTTTTCCCTTTTTGCATATCACCAAGTGTTTTCACTTTTGTCCGGTTCTGACAATGAATGACGTAACCCAATAGAGGTTTAAAGGCCGCTCATGAATGGCAGAGGCAAGGGACAGTGATATTGCCCTACCGAGTTGCACAATGCCCTAGAGATTGACCAGATGTACA
>NC_090753.1:95098243-95105743 GCF_036898095.1 Palaemon carinicauda | reverse complement strand
GAGAATCAGCAGCTGAAGACCAGACAGGAGAAATACAGTCGAAGAAATGTGACATTATCCCAGGATAGATTAATAAGCAAGTCTTTCGAAACTTTTACGAAATGCTAATTTATTTTGCAATTGAAGAATGCCAATTTATTTTGCCGTCGAAAAATGCAATTTAATTTTCAATTGAAAAGTGTCAATTTCTTTTGCCATTGAAAAATGGCAATTTGTTATGCCGTTGAAAAATGCAAATTCACTCGGCTTTTGAAAATGCAAATCTATTTTTACATTGAAAAATGCCAATTTATTTTGCAATTGAAGAATGACAATCTATTTTTTTTGCAATTGAAAAATGCCAATTTTTTGCGATTGAAGGATGTCAATTTATTTTGCAATTGAAAAATGCCAATTTATTTTGCCATTGTAAAATGACAATTTGTTTGGCCATTGAAAAATGCCAATTTTTTGGCTATTGAAGAACGCCAATTTATTTGGTCATTGAAAAAGTCTAATTTATTTGGTCATTGAAAAAGTCTAATTTATTTGGTCATTGAAAAAGTCTAATTTATTTGGTCATTGAAAAAGTCTAATTTATTTGGTCATTGAAAAAGTCTAATTTATTTGGTCATTGAAAAAGTCTAATTTAGTTGCTCATTGAAAAATGTCAATTTGTTTTGCAATAGAAAAATGTCAATTTATTTTGCAATTGAAGAATAACAATTTATTTTGCAAATCAAGTATAAACAGACCGAATCACTTGTTTATTTTGTTTCATTTACTCTTTTTTTTCACCAATTTCTTATTTTTCAATGTCAGGATCATCTGATCTGTTGGGGGAAACGTTTGTTAATGCAATGACGTCATGGATCTAACCAGGAAACGTTTGTTAATGCAATGACGTCTGGGGGGAAACGTTTGTTAATGCAATGACGTCATGGACCTAACCAGGAAACGTTTGTTAATGCAATGACGTCATGGACCTAACCAGGAAACTTTTGTTAATGCAATGACGTCATGGACCTAACCAGGAAACTTTTGTTAATGCAATGACGTCATGGACCTAACCAGGAAACTTTTGTTAATGCAATGACGTCATGGACCTAACCAGGAAACGTTTGTTAATGCAATGACGTCATGGACCTAACCAGGAAACGTTTGTTAATGCAATGACGTCATGGACCTAACCAGGAAACTTTTGTTAATGCAATGACGTCATGGACCTAACCAGGAAACTTTTGTTAATGCAATGACGTCATGGACCTAACCAGGAAACTTTTGTTAATGCAATAACGTCATGGACCTAACCAGGAAACTTTTGTTAATGCAATGACGTTATGGATCTAACCGGAAAACATTTGTTAATGCAATAGCGTCACGGATCTAACCAGAAAACGTTTGTTAATGCAATGACGTCATGGATCTAACCGGGAAACGTTTGTTAATGCAATGACGTCATGGATCTAACCAGGAAACGTTTGTTAATGCAATGACGTCATGGATCTAACCAGGAAACGTTTGTTAATGCAATGTCACAAAACGTTTCATTCCGGGAAACGTTTGTTAATGCAATGACGTCATGGATCTAACCGGGAAATCTTTGTTAATGTAATGACGTCACAAAACGTTTCATTCCGGGAAACGTTGTTAATGCAATGACGTCACAAAACGTTTCATTCCGGAAACGTTTGTTAATGCAATGACGTCATGGACCTACACCCCCCCCCCCCCCAGTAAACGTTTGTTAATGCAATGATGTCATGGATCTAACCGGGAACGTTTGTTAATGCAATGACGTCATGGATCTAACCAGGAAACGTTTGTTAATGCAATGACGTCTGGGGGGAAACGTTTGTTAATGCAATGACGTCATGGACCTAACCAGGAAACGTTTGTTAATGCAATGACGTCATGGACCTAACCAGGAAACGTTTGTTAATGCAATGACGTCATGGACCTAACCAGGAAACGTTTGTTAATGCAATGACGTCATGGACCTAACCAGGAAACTTTTGTTAATGCAATGACGTCATGGACCTAACCAGGAAACTTTTGTTAATGCAATGACGTCATGGACCTAACCAGGAAACTTTTGTTAATGCAATAACGTCATGGACCTAACCAGGAAACTTTTGTTAATGCAATGACGTTATGGATCTAACAGGAAAACATTTGTTAATGCAATAGCGTCACGGATCTAACCAGAAAACGTTTGTTAATGCAATGACGTCATGGATCTAACGGGAAAACGTTTGTTAATGCAATGACGTCATGGATCTAACCAGGAAACGTTTGTTAATGCAATGACGTCACAAAACGTTTCATTCCAGGAAACGTTTGTTAATGCAATGACGTCATGGATCTAACCGGGAAACGTTTGTTAATGCAATGACGTCACAAAACGTTTCATTCCAGGAAACGTTTGTTAATGCAATGACGTCATGGATCTAACCAGGAAACGTTTGTTAATGCAATGACGTCACAAAACGTTTCATTCCAGGAAACGTTTGTTAATGCAATGACGTCATGGATCTAACCGGGGAAACGTTTGTTAATGCAATGACGTCATGGACCTAACCAGAAACATTTGTTAATGCAATGACGTGATGGACCTAACAGGAAACTTTTGTTAATGCAATGACGTCATGGATCTAACCGGAAAACATTTGTTAATGCAATAGCGTCACGGATCTAACCAGAAAACGTTTGTTAATGCAATGACGTCATGGATCTAACCGGGAAACGTTTGTTAATGCAATGACGTCATGGATCTAACCAGGAAACGTTTGTTAATGCAATGACGTCACAAAACTTTTCATTCCGGGAAACGTTTGTTAATGCAATGACGTCATGGATCTAACCGGGAAATTTTTTGTTAATGTAATGACGTCACAAAACATTTCATTCCGGGAAACGTTGTTAATGCAATATCGTCACAAAACGTTTCACTCCGGGAAACGTTTGTTAATGCAATGACGTCATGGACCTAACCAGTAAACGTTTGTTAATGCAATGATGTCATGGATCTAACCAGGGAACGTTGTTAATGCAATGACGTCATGGATCTAACCAGGAAACGTTTGTTAATGCAATGTCACAAAACGTTTCATTCCGGGAAACGTTTGTTAATGCAATGACGTCATGGATCTAACCGGGAAATTTTTGTTAATGTAATGACGTCACAAACCGTTTCATTCCCGGAAACGTTGTTAATGCAATGACGTCACAAAACGTTTCATTCCGGGAAACGTTTGTTAATGCAATGACGTCATGGACCTAACCAGTAAACGTTTGTTAATGCAATGATGTCATGGATCTAACCGGGAACGTTTGTTAATGCAATGACGTCATGGATCTAACCAGGGAACGTTTGTTAATACAATGACGTCATGGGATCTAACCGGGAAACGTTTGTTAATGCAATGACGTCACAAAACGTTTCATTTACTGTGAAGGTTACAAAAAATAACTCTGATTCAGCAAATGATTAAGGCCTTTAGTTTTAAGATACTTTTGTAAGTTGGACACAGGAGTCCCTAGCATACTCGTCCGAAGGAGTGCACCCTGTAACATCCTCACTTCGCAGCCAGTAACTAAACAAATAGCTCATAGGTGGTGGGTGGGGCTGAACAAGCATTTCTTTAGAGTGGGAGTACCAGGAATTCTTGTGTCCTACTATACACCTTCATTCGCGTTTCATTTAACTCATCCATATAAGTCACCTGGGTCTCTCTCTCTCTCTCTCTCTCTGTCTCTCTCCTCTCTCCTCTCTCTCATCTCTCTCTCTCTCTCTCTCTCTCAGATCAAAATATACAAATATCATATGGCAAAAGTATACTGGTAATGCGTAAAAAAGGTTAAAGTTATTAGCAATTCTCCCTCTTCTTCCACTCCTTTCCCCTCTCTATAGAATAAGCAAATAGATAGATAGATAGAGAGAGAGAGAGAGAGAGAGAGAGAGAGAGGAGAGAGAGAGAGAGAGAGAGAGAGGAGAGAGAGAGAGAGGCAAAACCCTCAAATATTTAGATGTGCCCTTGAATGGAAAGGAGCCTCCAGAGCTGAAACGTAATAAGATTGCAAAAGACTGCTTTTGGCTTTGATGTTCCATAGAGAATAGACATTAGCTGTGCATACACACACAAACACACACACATACACACACACACACACACATATATATATATATATTATATATATATATAGATATATATATATGTGTGTGTGTATGTTTATTTGTTTAAAGGCCGCTCATGAATGGCAGGAGCAAGGGACAGTGACATTGCCCTATCGAGTACGACAATGCCCAAGAGACTGACCATATATGCATATGATCACCGCCCAAGCCCACTCTCCACCCAAGATAGGACCAAGGAGGGCCAGGCAATGGCTGTTGATGACTCGGCAGATAGACCTACAGGCTCCCCCAAAACCCCCATCCTTAGCTCACAAGGATGGTGAGATTACAGCGGACCAAATAAAGTAACGAGTTTGAACGTGACTCGAACCCCCAGTCAGGGACGTTACCCACATCGGCTTCCTTATGAATAAAGCGTGAATTCTCCTCTCTCTCTTCTCTCCTCTCTCCTCTCTTCTCTCTCTTCTCTCTCTCTCTCTCTCTCTCTCGAAGTACAAATACCCAGAGGAGTTCATAGCAAAATAAGGAGTGCTTGGCGTGGCAAAGACATTCTTCTCTGCCTCGTGGTCCCCCTAGTATATCTTTTTGATATTTCATTATGAAATACCCATTTACAATCTTACAATGTATAACATATATGCATCACAGTATATTTACATTAATATTTTTTATTTTACATATAGTGTATTTACAATTGCCAATTTTCTACTTATCTAAATGTTTTTAAAATAAAAAATAAGTCTAGTCGTGAATACATTCTTTAATAGTAGTAGTTAAATCATATTATATTTACATTGAATAGAGATTTCTATTCTGGTTATTACCTCCGTTAACGAAGTTGGAAAGCGGTTATGTTTTACCCCTGTTTGTGTATTTATTAGTGTTGTTGTTATTATACAGTAAATCATTCACGGTCAATATATGACGGAGGGAAAGTTTGGCCCGTAGCTTTGGTAAATTGAGTCCCGCTCAAACTCGAAAGTTTCTTTGGTCGCTGCAACCTCACCATCCTTGTGAGCTAAGGATGGGGGTTTTGGGGGAGCCAAAAGGTCTATCTGCTGAGTCTTCAGCAGCCATTGCCTAGCCCTCCTTGGTCCTCAGCTTGGGTGAAGAGGGGGCTTGGGCGCTGATCATATGTATATATGGACAGTCTCTAGGGGCACTGTCCTACTCGATAGGGCAATGTCACTGTCCCTTGCCTCTGCCATTCATGGACGGCCTTTAAAGCCTTTAAAGAGGAATCGGCAGATTTCTTTCTGAGGCTTTGCCTCTTATAAAATAGTATTTGGCAGGTTCCTCTTTCTTTTGCTGCTCTTTTTTTCCTCTTGATTCTGTCTCCTGACCTCTGCAGGAAACGGGGAGGACTCTAAATACACGACAGCTTTAAGGATCTAAGAGTTCAACCGAGATATCCTACATGGTAATTAACGGCACTTTTTTTATCAGGGGGAGGGGAGAAGCACCCTTTTCTCTCTTTTAATTTAGGATATGAGAGGTCGATGATTACCTCTTATTATTAGTTCATATATATATATATATATATATATATATATATATATATATACATATATATATATATATATATATATATGTGTGTGTATGTATGTGTATAAATATATTATATATATATATATATATATATATATATATATATATATATACTATATAATTATCATCATCATCATCATCTATTATTATTCATATAATATATATATATTATATATATATATATATATCCATATATATGAATAATCATCATCAGCCTTTACTAGTCCAAAGGCAGAAGAAAGGCCTCGGATCATGCCCTTCCAGTCCCGTCTGTTCATGGTCTTCCTGAGCCCAGTCCACACCCGCAAACTTTCTTAGTTCCATATCCATCGTCTTCTCTTCCTTCCCCTGCTTCTTTTACAATCTTTAGGGACCCATTCTGTTATTCTGAATGTCCATCTACTGTCTGGCAGCCTTATAACATGTCCTGACCATGTCCATTTCTTTTTCTTGCATGCTGTTAGAATATCCTCTACTTTAGTTTTGCTCTCGTATCAATGTTGCTCTTTTTCTATTTCTTAATGTAATTCCCATCATCATTTTTTTCCACAGCTCTTTGAGTTGTGACAAGCTTATGGTCAAGTCTTTAGTAAGGCTCCAAGTTTCTGATGCCTAAGTTAATAATAGTAGGACCATCTAATTAAATGCTTTTCTTTTTTTTTTAGAGAAAGGTGGCGTTTTATCTTACATAATCCTCATTTTGTTTACCAAATGCTCTCCATCCCATGCTTACCCTTCTTTTAATAAACAACAACAACAACAACAACAAAAGCGCAGATCCAGACATTTAAAAATAGGGAGGGGGGAGGCATTGGCCAAAAACAGCTGGGGGTAATCTTAAGCTTTTTTTAGAACTATTTTTAATTTTTGTAACCATTTTCACTTTACAATTGATAATACTACGAAAATGCATTGCACAATATCAGCATCCTGATTGTATAAGTAAACATAAGATATGAAATATAAGATAAAAATATAAAATATATAAAATAATTTAGCAGTAATTTCAACAATTACTTATATCACATGACTATACAACCCTGGGAAACATCATCAGCTGAGTACTACTGAGTTATATCTGCCATTTGGTAGAAGAGAATCATTAGCTTATGGTAGGCAGCTCTTCTAGGAGAAGGACACTCCCAAAATCAAACTATTGTTCTCTAGTCTTGGGTAGTGCCATAGCCTCTGTACCATGGTCTTCCACTGTCTTGGGTTAGAGTTCTCTTGCTTGAGGGTACACTCGGGCACACTATTCTATCTATTTCTCTTCCTTTTGTTTTGTTAATTTTTTTTTACAGTTTATATAGGAAACATTTATGTTAATATTGTTTACTATTCTTAAATTATTTTAATTTTTCCTTGTTTCCTTTCCTCACTGGGCTATTTTTTCCCTGTTGGAGCCCCTGGGCTTATAGCATCCAGCTTTTCCAACTAGGGTTGTAGCCTAGCAAATAATAATAATAATAATAATAATAATAATAATAATAATAATAATAATAAAATAATAATAATAATGGTCGAATTGTAGTTAGTTTACCAACTTTTCCAAGCTTGATCAATATCAGAAACACAATCTCTTTATCTGCAGATCATATATAATGAATTTCTACCACTTTGGAATGAGAGAGAGAGAGAGAGAGAGAGATGAGAGAGGAGAGAGAGAGAGAGAGAGAGAGTGACTTCCATCGTCTACTACATTCTTAATATAATTTATAATATCTTAGATTTAGTCTAGACTAAGATATAATTTAGGTTACGACATCTTAAGATTTCGTTATGATATCTTAAGTTTAGGTTACGATATTTTAGTATAATTTATGATATCTAGTTTT
>NC_090753.1:95087455-95097743 GCF_036898095.1 Palaemon carinicauda | reverse complement strand
GGAAATAAATAAATGGTAAGAATAAATTAACAATATATCATTCTAAAAACAGTAACAGCATCAAAACAGATATGTCCTATATAAACTATTAACGACAAAAACAGATATGTCATATAAACTATAAAAAGGCTCATGTCAGCCTGGTCAACATAAAAACATTTGCTCCAACTTTGAACTTTTGAAGTTCTACTGATTCAACTACTCGATTAGGAAGATCATTCCACAACTTGGTAACAACTGGAATAAAACTTCTAGAATACTGTGCAGTATTGAGCCTCCTGATGGAGAAGGCCTGGCTATTAGAATTAATTGCCTGCCAAGTATTACGAACAGAATAGAATTGTCCTGGGAGATCTGAATGTAAAGGATGGTCAGAGTTATGAAAAATCTTATGCAACATGCATAATGAACTAATTGAACGACGGTGTCAAAGATTAATATCTAGATCAGGAATAAGAAATTTAATAGACCGTAAGTTTCTGTCCAACAAATTAAGATGAGAATCAGCAGCTGAACACCAGACAGGAGAACAATACTCAAAACAAGGTAGAATGAAAGAATTAAAAAACTTCTTCAGAATAGATTGATCACCGAAAATCTTGTAAGACTTTCTCAATAAGCCAATTTTTTGTGCAATTGAAGAAGACGCAAACCTAATGTATTTCTCAAAAGTAAATTTGCCGTCGAGAATCACACCTAAAAATTTTAAAAGAGTCATACAAATTTAAAAAAACATTATCAATACTGACATCAGGGTGTTGAGGAGCCACCGTCCTTGACCTACTTACCATCATACTTTGAGTTTTGCTAGGATTCAACTTCATACCCCATAATTTGCACCATGCACTAATTTTAGCTAAATCTCTATTAAGGGATTCACCAACCCCAGATCTACATTCAGGGGATGGAATTGATGCAAAGAGAGTAGCATCATCTGCATATGCAACAAGCTTGTTTTCTAGGCCAAACCACATGTCTTGTGTATATAGTATGAAAAGTAATGGGCCAAGAACACTACCCTGTGGAACACCGGATATCACATTCCTACACTCACTATGGTGCCCATCAACAACTCTTTGAGATCTATTACTTAAAAAATCAATAATAATGCTAAGAAACGACCCACCCACTCCCAACTGTTTCAGTTTGAAAACAAGGGCCTCATGATTAACACGGTCAAAGGCAGCACTAAAATCAAGGCCAATCATACGAATTTTCTGACCACAATTAAGGGATTTCTGTACACCATTGGAGATTGTAAAAAGGGCATCACATGCTCCAAGGCCTTTACGAAAACCAAATTGCAAACTAGGGAGTAGGTCATTACCTTCAGCAAACCTATTAAGACGTTTTGCCAGAATAGGTTCAAAAACTTCTAGATAATATGGAAGTTATGGAAATTGGGCGGTAATCAGTGGGACTTGAGCTACCACAAACACATTTACATAGAGGAGTAACATTACCAATTCTCCAACAAGTGCTAAAAACTCCTCTTCTTGCTAACTTGCGCAAAATAACATAACTTTGGAGCTAAGAAATCTGCTGTCTTTTTAAAAAACAAAAGAAAAATTCCATTTGGGTCTACACCTCCATAATAAGCATCAAGGTTCATCAACAGAGCTTTAATCTCACGAGATCGAAAAGCTAAACTAGTTAGTTTAGCCTCAGGAAACAGGAATGAGGAAGTTCAAGTTTTTCATTACTCTGTTTACTGTCAAAAACATCAGCCAAAAGGGTTGCCTTTTCCTTTGGACAGTGAGTGACTGAGCCATCTGGTTTAAGTAAAGGAGGAACTGTTGCATCTACACCAAACAGTGCAGATTTAAGGGTAGACCACCATTTATGTTCCTGAGTTGTACCAGAAAGGATTTCTTTTATGTTTAAATTGTATTCCTTTTCAGTTGAGGCATAAACTCTCTGAGCAAAAGCTCGAAGCTGTGGAAATGAGAGGAATGAAAATAGGGAGGAGAGAGAGAGAGAGAGAGAGAGAGAGAGAGAGGAGAGAGAGAGAGGAGAGAGGAGAGGATGAGAGAGAGAGACCCGAACACTCATTGATATCTGTCAATCAGGACTATATGGAAATGAAAGGAATGAAAATAGGAGAGAGAGAGAGGAGAGAGGGAGGAGGAGAGAGGAGAGAGAGAGGGAGAGGAGAGAGAGGAGAGAGAGAGAGAGAGAGAGAGAGAGAGACAATGACTCCACTTTTGAATATGTTTGGTAAGGTGATAACCCCGAAAGTGAGAGAGAGAGAGAGAGAGAGAGAGAGAGAGGAGAGAGAGAGAGGAGAGAGAGAGAGAGAGAGAGAGAGCGATCTACATGCATTGACATAATGAAGGCTAGATGGGTAATTGAACGCGATCCTATTTTAATGAAGGAAAAAAATTAAATGCGATATAATAAGACGTAAGAAGAGACAATTGAACAAGATTTGGATATTCGGAATACCGAAAAAAAAAATAATAAATGAATAAAGGGGAATGAAAAATTATATAAAGTATACTCGTCAATATAAGATATATAATCAAAACAACAATAATAACAAATGCGGCTGCTTCTATTCCACTGCAAAACAAAGGTCTCAAACATATCCTTATTCACGTCTGAAGTTTAGCCAGTTTTCATCACCACGCTGGCTAGTGCGGATTGGTGATGGTGGGAGACTTATTGCTTGATCACTGCCTAGTACAGCTTTGCTGATCATAGCGATAAACAAACCACTTTGCCACGTTAAGGTATCCCCTCTCGGAATAATATATGCCCTATAAACTAATAAATATGATACATGTATATAGTGTACACACACATATATACATATATATATATATATATATATATATATATATATATACTATGAGTATATATCTATAATATATAAATATATATATATATATATATATATATATATATATATATATCTATATTTATATATATATCTATATATATATATATATATATATATATATATATATACTATGAGTATATATATATATATATATATATATATATATATATATATATATATATATATTATATATATATATATCATATATACATATATATATTATATATTATACCTTATGTATATATATACATATATATGACATATATATATATATATATATATATGACTATATATATATATATATATATATATATATATATATATAATCAAACAAGCAAATTCATATAAAAATAAATGAGTGACAATAGATATGTTTTTTTAAATATTTAATTTTCCTCGTTTCCTTTCCTCACTGGACTATTTTTCCCTGTTGGAGCCCCCTGGTCTTATAGTATCCTGCTTTTCCAACAAGGGTTGTAGCTTAGCAGGTAATAATAATAATAATAATAATAATAATAATAATAATAATAATAATAATAATAATAATATAATAATAATAAAATAAATAAATAAACGCAGGATCATTTTACAACCGCCTTGGCGGAGGTAAAAATGTAAGCTGGCATTCCCCCAAATTGTAGAAACTTCGTCTACAAAGCTCATCACCAAAAGGAAAACGAAGTTAAGCAGAGAGAAATTGGAATAACTTCGCTCGTAACAAAAGCAGGAAGATAAACTTATCAAATGAAATCGAAGAGTAAAAAAACCTACAAGGGGGATGTGCAAATCTTGTTATGGGAGAGTTTAGACGAATATTTCTTTATGGAGTCTTTTCCGTTACCTATTTCAGGAGGCTTAACTAACGGTCATCCTTTTGAAGTTAATATTTTTTTTTTTTTTTTTTTGTGACATTATTGTTCATATTGAATTGCCTTTCCATCCGCCTCATTGTGTTTTCGTTTCTTAATTTTTATAGATTACAAATTTGCACCCCAAAGTGGTAAGGGGTCCTAAGTAACTGCAAGAAGTGATTATTATTATTATCAATTATTATTATTGTTATTGTTACTGTTATTGTTATTGTCATTATTATAATTATTATTATTATTATTGTTGCTGTTACTTACTAAGCTACAACCCTAGTTGGAAAAGCAGGATGCTATAAGCCCAGGGGGCCCCAATAGGGAAAATAGCCCAGTGAGGAAAGGTAACAAGTATAATATTATAATAGTATAATATTATTTGGCAAATAATATCATAAATACTATACTATAATACTATAAAGGCTTCCCTCTCAAAAATATCTTATTTCTCTTCCGTAGTCAAATCTGTTCGTATCACATCTAAAATTTTTCTTAGTTATATTTCAGTGTAATATCAGGCTACCTGTGCCATGGTCTTCCACTGTCTTGGGTTAGAGATCTCTTGCTTGAGGGTACACTCTGGCACACTAATCTATCTAATTTCTCTTCCTCTTTTTTGTTAAAGTTTCTATAGCTTACATAGGAAATATTTATTTCAATATTGTTATTGTGCAAACTATTAAATCAAACCATTTTGGGCTGCAGAAGTAGCGTAATGCGAATTGAAAGGATGAAATATGTGATGAAATGCACAAGATATTGAAAGTTTAGCATCGGGGTAGCAGTACTATGAGATGGTTTGGTCATGTGGAAAGAGCGGAAGATAATGATTTGACCAAAAAGAGTAAGAAATCCACAATTTCTAGGAGAGAGAGAGAGAGAGAGGAGAGAGAGAGAGAGAGAGAGAGAGAGAGAGAGAGAGAGAGAGAGAGAGAGAGAGGATACGAAACAAGTAATGCAAAGGAATAGTCCCACCTTAGAATCCGAGAAATGCAATATGTACTCAAGTAGAGGAGTTTGTAAGGCTACGGGTGAAGCACATCAAGTCACTGATAATTAAGCTATATTTTGACCTCTATAGTTCCAAACGTATTTCTGGCTGTCAAAAATGATTTCCCAACTTCAGAAATGTCTACCTAAACTTGTATATTATGATATAAATGTGGGAGTGATTAGAGACTGCATTTTCCTCTGGAAGAGGCTAGAAGTTGAAAAATAATTGTGTGCATGTATGTATCTCCTATAAATACTCAATCATGGAGGGTGTTTCTGTCTAGTCATGGTACAATTTCTCAATTCTTCCGATGCAGGAAGGAAGGCCGAGGTGTTAATAAGACACTTGATATCATTTTGGAAGATTCTCAGTTTTTGCGGTATTGTATAAAAAGTGGAAAGATGAGCGACCTCCGCCTCTCTTGTGGTCGTGGTCGAGAGAGAAGAGAGAGAGAGAGAGAGAGAGAGAGAGAGAGAGAGAGAGAGAGAGAGAATGAGGGGTAACGTTTGCTTGTATTGTAAAACTCCTGTCAAATGGCATGGCATTGGGACCGGAAAGGCCATTCAACGAAACTCCACAGTTGCAATATAAAGTAGAAGTTAGGTTTAAAGATAAACCATGAATGGCAGGAGCAAGGGACAGTGAAAACACCCTAGAGACTGACCATATATAATGTATTCAGCGCCCACGCACTCTCTCCCACCCAAGCTAGGACCACGGATGGCCAGGCAATGGCTGCTGATGGCTCAACAGGTAGAACTATAGGCTCCCCCTAACCATAAATCCATAGCTCACAAGGATGGGTAGGTTGCCCATAGTACAAGAAACTATCGAGTTTGAGTGGGACTCGAACACCATTCAAGCGGATTACCAGGCTAGGACGTTTCCAGTAGACTACCAAAAAGGAGAGAGAAAAGAAGAAGGAACGGAAGTGTAATGGTAGACTAAAAAGTGGGTGCAATTAGGAGCTCAGAGGATGTTGGAATGACCCTTTGGTAATGCCTGCTGATCACCTGCATGAAGTGCACTGATGACACTGCCCCTAATTGCGGGACGGAGGGGGGGGGGGGGGGGGCGGTAGGGTTGAGAATGCATGCTAACTAATCTAAGTGAACTAGGTAATTTGGTGTTTACTTGTGAAGATTGGGCAATTGCTTGACATGGAAACCACCTGAATCGACTGAAACCCTAATAACCATGCCCTAGATTTTCAGAGCAACTAAAATCCTGTATTCTTTAGACTTCAGAAGATAACATTATTGTCGCTAACACAAAACAATCCTTAAATATGTCAATTTGCACAGCAAAAATAAAAATGGATCTATACACAAACAACAAAGTTACTCATTATGAGCAGAAAACTATTTACCCGAGCTGTGAAATCTACACAGATATATCTTCTAAGAGTGCTGTCTTTGTTGAACATTTGCTAATTAATACATAGAATATTAACGACTAGTCTTTTCCTTTCATGAATCTTCAAGAATACAAAATAAGGTAGGGCTAGGTGTAAACGTAGCTATAGGGTAGGGCTAGGTGTAAACGTAGCTATAGAGTAGGGCTAGGTGTAAACATATCTATAGGGAAGGGCTAGGTGTAAACTTAGCTATAGAGTAGCTATTGGGTAGGGCTAGGTGTAAACGTAGCTATAGGGTATTGCTGGGTGTAAACGTGGCTATAGGGTAGGGCTAGGTGTAAATGTAGCTATAGGGTAGGGCTAGGTGTAAACGTAGCTATTGGGTAGAACTAGTTGTAAACCTAGCTATAGGGTAGGGCTAGGTGTAAACGTTGCTATAGGGTAGGGCTAGGTGTAAATTCAGCTATAGGATAGGGCTAGGTGTAAATTCAGCTACAGGATAGGGCTAGGTATAAACATAGCTATAGGGTAGGGCTAAGTGTAAACGTAGCTATAGAGTCGAGTTAGGTGTAAACTTAGTAATAGGGTAGGGCTAGATATAAACGTAACTATAAGACAGGGCTGGATATAGACATACTTATTCAGACTTTGGCCTTTAATTGTGACATGCTACAGATGATTTACAAATAGGACAGGGTTGCCAGGCTCTAAGATATCACCTGGGTTAGATGTATTGAATTTTTTACCTTATGACCAGTGGGTCGTAGGGTCATTCCGCGACGAGATGCAAGTTGGGGAGGAAATCACCCTGCAGTTGTGATATGAATCAAAAGCTAAAACCGCTTGGACAGAAAAATGAAAGAATTAAAGCCCGGAAAGCAAGCTGAAAAGTAGTGCAACTACGGGCGTTAAGTGCACTTCTATTATTATTATCATTATTATTATTATTATTATTATTACTTGCTAAGCTACAACCCTAGTTGGAAAAGCAGAATGGTATAAGCCCAAGGGCTCCAACAAGGAAAATAGCCCAGTAAGGAAAGGAAATAAGGAAACTATAGGAAAAGTAATTAACAATTAAAATAAAATATTCTAAGAACAGTAACAGCATTAAAATAAACATATCATATATAAACTATAAAAACTTAAAAAAAAAACAAGAGGAAGATAATTAAGACAGAATAGTGTGTCCGACTGTACTCTCAAGCGAGACAACTATACTTATTGCACTACATATGGTTAAGGATAAATTTCAGGAGTAACGGGTGTGTACCAAAAGTCTCTCTCATTCCCAATAGGTTACCTGTTTAAGTGCCAGTATTATTCATTTTTGCTGAAGCTGGAGTCAGCAGTGTTGTGTATGAATCATTTTAAATAACAAAATAGCCTTTTCTTATACTTCATAAACAATAATGGTTATTTTCAGTTTACACCACAGTTTAAATGGCTACCCTTCTGAGTGTTGATACCTTACTTAATATATTAAAAGGGTTTGTGTATCGCCATTATCAGCCAAAGCTGTACTTATCATGGTCATCCATACTATGTTGGTTTGCTATGAACAGTAAGACTAAAGTCCCCCCACCTATCATCACCAATCTGTAGTGGGCCACCATTGTGATAAAAACTAGCCAAACCTAGACATGAATAAGAACATTTCTGAAGCCTTTGTCCTGTGGTGGACTAGAAACGGCTGCATTTGCTGTTGTTAAATAACTATGGCTATTTCCAGCAACATCTTAGCTATATCATTAATGAACTACGAACATTCAATATAGTGTCGTTGTGAAATTAGAACTGATACCTTGATCAGAATCAGTGCGATAATGCAGAAACGAGAAATCCAAGATGGCCGTTCCCCTAAACGTAAACAAAGCCGGAGAGGTCTGTGTCTATCTGCTTGCAAACATATCGCCTTCTGTAGAGTTGACCTGTATATCCGCTTTGGCTTCATTACGCTTTAATTTTGGGGTCGTGTTCATCGTTGGAGGTAGCCTCCGTTCGCTTATTGAAGCTGAACGATGCAACCGCCAACGGTTGACTTTTCCCGCGGGTTTTGGCTTCCCTCATTCCCGGAGGCGTTTCTCGCTATTTCTTGAAGAGGGGTTGATGCTGCTGTTACTGGATTATTATTATTATTATTATTATTATTATTATTATTATTATTATTATTAATAACCAAGCTACAACCCAGATTGGACAAGCAAGATGCTATAAGCCCAAGGGCTCCAACTTGGAAAAATAGCCCAGTGAAGAAAGGAAAATAGGGAAATAGATGAAAGATATAAGTAATGAAAAATTGAAATAAAATATGTTGAAAAACATTACCAAGATTAAAACATAATTAATATATAGACTATATAAAAAGACGTTAATGACCATTATTTAGCAATCCTTTTAAACAGTTCATCTCTCTCTCTCTCCTCTCTCTCCTCTCTCTCCCTCCTCTCTCTCTCTCTCTCTCTCTCTCCTCTCTCTCTCTCTCTCTCTCACCATGGTCAACAGAGGGATGAAATAATTCGTAATAAACTATTCAATCATTTTTTCTAATTAATCAATATATCTATTTACATTACTCTCTCTCTCTCTCTCTCTCTCTCTCTCCTCCCTCTCTCTCTCCCTCTCTCTCTCTCTCTCTCTCTCTCTCACCATGGTCAACAGAGGGATGAAGTAACTCGTAATAAACTATTCAATATTTTTTTCTAATTAATCAATATATCTATTTACATTACTATCTCTCTCTCTCTCTCTCCTCTCTCTCTCTCTCTCTCTCTCTCCTCTCTCCTCTCTCTCTCTCCTCTCTCTCTCTCTCTCTCTCTCTCTCACCATGGTTAACAGAGGGATGAAGTAATTCGTAATAAACTATTTAATATTTTTTTCTAATTAATCAATATCTCTCTCTCCTCTCTCCTCTCTCCTCCCCCTCCCTCTCCTCTCTCCTCCTCTCTCTCTCTCTCTCTCCTCTCTCTCTCTCTCTCTCTCACCATGGTTAACAGAGGGATGAAGTAATTCGTAATAAACTATTCAATAATTTTTTTCTAATTAATCAATATATCTATTTACATTACTACCGCTTCATAAGTTCCAAATAATATTGATACAAGAAGGTTAGTTTTTTAAGCGAATCTAATAGCTCAAAATCTTAGTAGAGCTGAAGTCCTCCCTTCCATTAATGTGCAATGCTTTTAGTAGCTGCAACAAATTGCAACATATTTAAAAAAAAAAAAACTGTAAAACTCTTACAGGTGGATCCACTGGAAAGATTAGCCAAAATTATTATTATGAGAACCTTTATAATAGGTTATATATGCATAATCTCTAGGCGTTTTCTTATAGGTGGATCCACTGGAAAAATTGCCTAAATGATGGTTATTACGAGAACATTTATAATAGGTTATATATACATAATCTCTAGGCAATTCGTGATAATAAGTTAGTCGAAAAAGAGTATTTGACGATTTCGAAACATAAGTGAAAAAAAAAATCGCTGTATATTATATGCAAAAATAAACTGGCAAAGACGATTCTGTCAAACTCAGTCATGCACACGACGCATTAAGGATGACGTCATCATTTAAAGACCGCTATATCTTCATTATTTGTAAAAATAATTGGCTGAAACTTCTGGAGAGCATATACGACATGTTTCTGTATATATAGAAACAATAAAAAATTTTTCGATTTTTTCAACTCATGTCAAAGAAAGAAGAGGGACAGACAGAGCCAAGGGGTGTGCTTTGAACGGATGGAAGAAAGATATATATATATATATATATATATATATATATATATATATATATATATATATATATATATATATATATATATGGGGATTGAAGATCAGCAGGAAAAAGACAGAGTATTTGAGATTGAAAAATGGCGAGAATGGGGAAGTTAGTTTACAAGGAGAGAGATTGAAAAGAGTTGAAAATTCCAGGTATTTAGGATCCACAGTTGCAGAGGATGGTGATCTAGGGGCAGAAATAAACCACAGAATCCAAGCAGGATGGAAGAATTGGAAAAAAGTGCGTGGGGTACTATGCGACAGGAAAATAGGGGTTAAGTTGAAAGGTAAAGTACACAGGACAGTTGTGAGACCGGCAATGATATTGGAGTGGAGACGTGGGCAATAAAGACGACAGAAGAGAAGAAGATGGATGTGGCAGAGATGAGAATGTTGAGATGGGTGTGTGGGGTGACAAGAAGAGATAAGATACGGAATACGGTAATTA
>NC_090753.1:95069955-95079955 GCF_036898095.1 Palaemon carinicauda | reverse complement strand
AAAACAAGGAAAAGTATATTTTAAGAACACTATCTCAATAGATTAACAAGAACGGTAACTCAATTGATTAGCCTCCTAGTACATTATTATTACAGAAGCATTATAATACAGTAGATAATACAATAGACAGACACTATAGTATAGTAGATAAACATTTACCCGGTACCCAGCCATATTCCCCCCAAAAAGGGGAGGGGGGTAAACGAAGACCCAATGTTGTACCCGCTGTTTCCCCCATGAAACTCAAGCCCGCCACGCAATCGCTTATCTGCCCCATTGTACAAAACCCAAAATCCTCCACTCGGTTAACGTTAGGTTGCATTGGGGCGGGGGTTGCGTTGTCGGCTGTTGTTCTGCTTGTAATCAGAGCTGGCCAGCCGCACTGACACTAGATTCTTCATGGTTTGAGCCGGTTTGTTAGCCACGAAGCATTGTTTTTTTACCGACAACTTTATTATTTTTTTTCCTTTGCGCTCTCTCTCTCTCTCTCTCTCTCTCTCTCTCTCTCTCTCTCTCTCTCTCTCTCGAGAGAGAGAGAGAGAGAGAGAGAGAGAGAGAGAGAGAGAGAGAGAATGTTCAAATACAGGCAAAATATTTACCATATGCAGTTTCTACTTTACTATATTCCTCTCTTTATTTAAATTCCATTTTTATTACATCATTTCGACTTTCCCTTCCCTTTTGAAAGATCTAATACATCTTTCCCTTTCATTCTCCTTTTAGTCTCTTCCTTATGTCTCCTTCCTTTAGAAAAAAAAAATAAATAAATTCCAGCTATTCTTTTCCAATCTTCCATCTAGCTTATGTCTCTCCATCTTTCCAACAAGATGGGTCTCTCAAATCTTGCTTCCATATCTGTTAGATTTCTGTCTTTCTTCCGAAGACTTTTCTTTTCTATATTCAATAAAACTTTTCCAGATCTGAATTACCCTTCTCAGAACTTTTCTTCTGGCAATTCTTTTCTTCTTTCCTTTCACTAACATTCATTCGTCTTTCCATCTCTGCCTTATAGTTTCCATAAAAGTCTGTCCTTCTTCCTACTTCCATATAGGCCCTTGTCTCGTTTCCTTCCTGTCTTTTCCTTTCCATAGAACCTCTTCCTTTCCCTAAAGTCAGTCAACCCCTTTCCATAGCTCTTTCTATTGTTTTTCGTGTTTCTTTCCAAAGAACCTTTTCCTTTCCCTACAGTCAGTCAACCCCTTTCCATAGCTCTTTCTACATTTTTCGTGTCTTCTTTCCATAGAACCATTTCCTTTCCCTAAAGTCAGTCTACCCCTTTCCATAGCTCTTTCTTTTGTTTTTCGTGTCTTTCTTTCCATAGAACCCTTTCCTTTCCCTACAGTCAGTCAACCCCTTTCCATAGCTCTCCCTATTGTTTTTCGTGTCTTTTCTTTCCATAGATCCTTTTCCTTTCCCTACAGTCAGTCAACTCCTTTCCTTAGCTCTTTCTACATTTTTCGTGTCTTCTTTCCATAGAACCATTTCCTTTCCCTAAAGTCAGTCTACCCCTTTCCATAGCTCTTTCTTTTGTTTTTCGTGTCTTTCTTTCCATAGAACCCTTTCCTTTCCCTACAGTCAGTCAACCCCTTTCCATAGCTCTCCCTATTGTTTTTTGTGTCTTTTCTTTCCATAGATCCTTTTCCTTTCCCTACAGTCAGTCAACTCCTTTCCTTAGCTCTTTCTACATTTTTCGTGTCTTCTTTCCATGGAATCTTTTCCTTTCCCTACAGTCAGTCAACTCCTTTCCATAGCTCTTTCTACATTTTTCGTGTCTTCTTTCCATGGAACCTTTTCCTTTCCCTACGGTCAGTCAACTCCTTTCCATAGCCCTTTCTACATTTTTCGTGTCTTCTTTCCATGGAACCTTTTCCTTTCCCTACAGTCAGCCAACTCCTTTCCATAGCTCTTTCTACATTTTTCGTGTCTTCTTTCCATAGAACCATTTCCTTTCCCTAAAGTCAGTCTACCCCTTTCCATAGCTCTTTCTTTTGTTTTTCGTGTCTTTCTTTCCATAGAACCCTCTCCTTTCCCTACAGTCAGTCAACCCCTTTCCATAGCTCTCCCTATTGTTTTTCGTGTCTTTTCTTTCCATAGATCCTTTTCCTTTCCCTACAGTCAGCCAACTCCTTTCCATAGCTCTTTCTACATTTTTCGTGTCTTCTTTCCATGGAACCTTTTCCTTTCCCTACAGTCAGCCAACTCCTTTCCATAGCCCTTTCTACATTTTTCGTGTCTTCTTTCCATAGAACCTTTTCCTTTCCCTACAGTCAGCCAACTCCTTTCCTTAGCCCTTTCTACATTTTTCGTGTCTTCTTTCCATAAAACCTTTTCCTTTTCCTACAGTCAGCCTAACCCTTTCCATAGCCCTTTCTACATTTTTCGTGTCTTCTTTCCATAGAACCTTTTCCTTTCCCTACAGTCAGCCAACTCCTTTCCATAGCCCTTTCTACATTTTTCGTGTCTTCTTTCCATAAAACCTTTTCCTTTTCCTACAGTCAGTCAACTCCTTTCCATAGCCCTTTCTACATTTTTCGTGTCTTCTTTCCATAAAACCTTTTCCTTTTCCTACAGTCAGTCAACTCCTTTCCATAGCTCTTTCTACATTTTTCGTGTCTTCTTTCCATAAAACCTTTTCCTTTTCCTACAGTCAGCCTAACCCTTTCCATAGCCCTTTCTACATTTTTCGTGTCTTCTTTCCATAGAACCTTTTCCTTTCCCTACAGTCAGCCAACTCCTTTCCATAGCCCTTTCTACATTTTTCGTGTCTTCTTTCCATAAAACCTTTTCCTTTTCCTACAGTCAGTCAACTCCTTTCCATAGCTCTTTCTACATTTTTCGTGTCTTCTTTCCATAGAACCTTTTCCTTTCCCTACAGTCAGCCAACTCCTTTCCATAGCCCTTTCTACATTTTTCGTGTCTTCTTTCCATAGAACCTTTTCCTTTCCCTACAGTCAGTCAACTCCTTTCCATAGCCCTTTCTACATTTTTCGTGTCTTCTTTCCATAAAACCTTTTCCTTTTCCTACAGTCAGTCAACTCCTTTCCATAGCCCTTTCTACATTTTTCGTGTCTTCTTTCCATAGAACCTTTTCCTTTCCCTACAGTCAGCCAACTCCTTTCCATAGCCCTTTCTACATTTTTCGTGTCTTCTTTCCATAAAACCTTTTCCTTTTCCTACAGTCAGTCAACTCCTTTCCATAGCTCTTTCTACATTTTTCGTGTCTTCTTTCCATAGAACCTTTTCCTTTCCCTACAGTCAGCCAACTCCTTTCCTTAGCCCTTTCTACATTTTTCGTGTCTTCTTTCCATAGAACCTTTTCCTTTCCCTACAGTCAGTCAACTCCTTTCCATAGCCCTTTCTACATTTTTCGTGTCTTCTTTCCATAAAACCTTTTCCTTTTCCTACAGTCAGCCTAACCCTTTCCATAGCGCTTTCTACATTTTTCGTTTCTTCTTTCCATAGAACCTTTTCCTTTCCCTACAGTCAGCCAACTCCTTTCCATAGATCTTCCTATTGTTCTCCGCATCTTTTCTTTTTATAAAACCTTTTCCATTCCTTCCGTCAACCCCTTTCCATGTCCCTCCCTTCTCTTTTCCTTTCTGTGTTGTTTTTCCCCTCCTTAGAAGACTTTCTTTTCCGTCAGCCCCTTTCCATATCCCTCCCATATCTTGTCCTTTCTGTGTTGTTTTTCCTATCCTTAGAAGACACTTTTCCGTCAACCCCTTTCCATGTGCCTCCCATTTCTTGTGTTGTTTTTCCTTTCCTTAGAAGACTTTCTTTTCCGTCAACCCCTTTCCATCACCTAGGATATCTGAGCGCCCTTCCACCCACTGCTGAGCTAAATCAAGGACGGGATTCACGGGAGGGTCACTGGACCCCAGACCAAGTGATCGTTTTTCCTTTTATGCACAATTAGACACAAGACAATCGATCGTCTGCTGACTAAATCCCCCTCGCTAAGTAATTTAATGCAGCTACTTTTTTCTTAGTTCTTGAATTACGTTGGTTCTACTTCTGCTTGATTGGAAGTTTTGGGCGTAGAATTTCTAAGGTTTTGGGCATATAATTCTAAGGTTTTGGGGGTATAATTCTAAGGTTTTGGGAGTAGAATTTCAAGGTTTTGGGGATATAATTCTATGGTTTTGGGCATATAATTCTAAGGTTTTGGGGGTATAATTCTAAGGTTTCGGGAGTAGAATTTTAAGGTTTTGGGGATATAATTCTAAGGTTTTGGGGATATAATTCTAAGGTTTTGGGGATATAATTCTAAGGTTTTGGGAGTAGAATTTCAAGGTTTTGGGCGTAGATTTCTAAGGTTTTGGGAGTAGAATTTTAAGGTTTTAGGCATATAATTCTAAGGTTCTGGGCATATAATTCTAAGGTTTTGGGAGTAGAATTTCAAGGTTTTGGGCGTAGATTTCTAACGTTTTGGGAGTAGAATTTTAAGGTTTTGGGGATATAATTCATAGGTTTTGGGCATATAATTCTAAGGTTTTGGGGGTATAATTCTAAGGTTTTGGAAGTAGAATTTCTAAGGTTTTGGGCATATAATTCTAAAGTTTTGGGCATATAATTCTAAGGTTTCCAGCGTAGATTTTTAAGGTTTTGGCCATATAATTCTTTGGTTTTGGGCATATACTTTTAAGGTTTAGGGCGTAGATTTCTAAGGTTATGGGGGTAGAATTTTAAGGTTTTGGGGATATAATTCAAAGGTTTTGGGCATATAATTCTAAGGTTTTGGGGGTATAATTCTAAGGTTTTGGGAGTAGAATTTCAAGGTTTTGGGGATATTCTAAGGTTTTGGGCATATAATTCTAAGGTTTCCGGCGTAGATTTTTAAGGTTTTGGCCATATAATTCTTAGGTTTTGGGCATATACTTTTAAGGTTTAGGACGTAGATTTCTAAGGTTATGGGGGTAGAATTTTAAGGTTTTGGGGATTTAATTCAAAGGTTTTGGGCATATAATTCTAAGGTTTTGGGGGTATAATTCTAAGGTTTTGGGAGTAGAATTTCAAGGTTTTGGCCGTAGATTTCTGAGGTTTTGGGGATATAATTCTAAGGTTTTGGGCATATAATTCTAAGGTTTCCGACGTAGATTTTCAAGGTTTTGGGCATATAATTCTTAGGTTTTGGGCATATAATTTTAAGGTTTTGAGCATATAATTCTAAGGTTTTGGGCACATAATTTTAAGGTTTTGGGCATATAATTCCAAGGTTTTGGGTGTAGATTTCCAAGGTTATGGGGATAGAATTTTAAGGTTTTGGACGTAGATTTCTAAGGTTATGGGGGTAGAATTTTAAGGTTTTGGGTGTAGATTTCTAAGGTTTTGTGCGTAGATTTCTAAGGATCTGGGAGTAGAATTTCAAGGTTTGGGGTACATTTCCAAGGTTTTAGGATTCAAGAAAAAGTACCCGCCGTCCATATAACGTGCATTAAAACGAAAACAAATACCTTTGATAATATTATATACCGGCATATATATATATATATATATATATATATATATATATATATATATATATACATATATATATATATATATAATATATATTGTAAGCTTACATATACATATGTTTACGTGTATGCATGTGTATATATACATATATGTATGTATATACTGTATATATATATATATATATATATATATATATATATATAAAAACTAAGCTTATATATACATATACAGTATGTATATGTTTAGATATGTATATATGTGTGTGTGTATATATATATATATATGTGTGTGTGTGTGTGTGTGTGTGTGTGTAAGTTATAAACATAGTATAGGCCTATATATATACAGTACATAACACATATGTATGCTTTGGAACAGCTTCTCTCATATGCAATTTTTATTAACGTCAATTGCATTAGAAGCGCCAACGTGTTTACAACAGGAATCCTCGTACTGACTTGGGAAATTACGAAGGCATAACAAGAAATTGTTATAACTCAATATGTGACTTGCGGAAAGAGCCAAGCTGACCTCGAACCACCAGAGGACACTCCAGAACTTAGGTCACTAACTTAACTACATAAAGAAGCCGGACCCTGAAGCTAAAATATAGGGGGGGGGGGAGAAGTTTAAAGGTCGCTCATGAATGGTAGGCCTACTTACTTTACTTTGATGGCTGCTTCTCCGGTCCCATAAACAGGGGAACCCCACTCTCTACAGGAGGCAAGGGACAGCGACAATGCCCTACGGACTGACTGTATATACACATGGTTAGCGGCCATGCCCCCTCTCCACCTAAGGACCAGGGAAGGCACGGCAATGGCTGCTGATGACTTAGCAAGTAGATCTAGATCAGTGGTTCCCAACCTGGGGGAAATTTGAAGCCACCAGGGGGGAAATAATTACACTACGTACTAACTAAAAATATATCAGATGCCAAAACTAGCCCTGATATTGATACACTGGTGCACAAGAAGCAGCCTCAACCTTCTCACTAATTCAATTTTGAAGTAGAGGAATAAACAAAAGTCATTTTATTTTTCTACTAGCCGCTCTCCACATACTGATAAACAAATAGTTACAGAGTAAAATGGATAGAGAGCGGTTAGTAACAACTAACCGCATAGCTCTATGGCTATGCAATTTGTTCTTACTAACCGCTCTCTATCCATTTTACTCTGTAACTATTTGTTTATCAGTATATCTGTGTAATGGAAAAATAAATTAGCAAGTCGTCACAGTGTGTTTCAACTATTCTTTCCCTCATACACATGAAGGGGGAAATCTGGAGGGTTGCACTGAGTGCAGGGGGGAAATGACAGGTAAAAGGTTGGGAACCATTGATCTAGATGCTACCTCAACACCATCCTTAGCTCACAAGGATGGTGTGGTTGCAGACACTACAAGAGACTATCGAGCTTGAGCGGGATTCGAACTCCCGTCCAGCAGTTCACTGGGAAGGGACGTTTCCAATATGCTACCATAACCTTTAATACCTTAAACTATAAGCCCAAGGACTGCGCGGCAAAATAGCCCAGAGAGGAAAGCAATTAAGGAAATAAACAACAAGAGGAATAATGGACAATTAAGATTGGCTATTTTAAGAACAGTAACAACATTGAAACACATCTTTTAAAGACACCCGCAAATTTCCTTAGTTTATCAAACCATCATCTTTTCTTCCTTCCCCTGTTTCTTTTACAACCTCTAGGGACCCATTCTGTTATTCTTAAAATCCATTTAATATCTGCCATTCTCATCCTATGTCCTACCCATGTCCATTTCTTTTCCTTACATGTTAGAATATCCTCTACTTCAGTTTGTTCTCTTATCCACGTTGCTCTATTATCTATCTCTGTGTTATTCCCATCATTATTCTTCCCATAGCTCTTTGCGTTGTAACTAGCTAAGGTTCTAAGGTTTTAGTAAGGCTCCAAGTTTCTGATGCATAAGTTAATACTGGTAAGACCATCTCATTGAATACTTTTAGTTTTAGAGAAAGTGGCATTTTATTTTTCATAATCTCATAATGTTTACCAAAGGCTCTCCATCCCACCGATTATCCTACTCTTTATATATATATATATATATATATATATATATATATATATATATATATATATATATGTATGTATATATATATAGCCTATATATAATTTACACACATACATACATATAAATTTACATACACATACAGTGTATACATTTATAATTATAAATATATATACATATATATACACATATATATCTATAGATAGATAAATAGATAGATAGACAGATGGATGGATAGATGGATAGAAAGATGGATAGAAAGGTAGATAGATAGATAGATGGATGGATAGGTCTATAGAAAGAAAGATAGATAGATAGATAGGTAGGTAGATATAGCCTATGGATAGAAAGAAAGAAAGAAAGATATATAGATAGATAGATATAGATAAAAAGAAAGAAAGATAGATAGATAGATAGAAAGAAAGATAGCTAAATACATAGATACTGGAAATTTATTTCATAACGACTATTTGTTTTTGCCACACGAAACAAACAAGCTCAAAGGAACAAACCGGTGATCATTTATTTCATTTAGAACTGATTGTTTCTGTCGTAAACAAAAGAGAGAGAGAGAGAGAGAGAGAGAGAGAGAGAGAGAGAGAGAGAGAGAGAGAGAGAGAGAGAGAGAGAGAGAGAGAGAGTGAGTGAGTTACGAACTGTTCAGCCTAATCTCATTTGAAACAAAAAAGCGTACCCAGCATTTATTTCATCGTTTGCTTTATTTTTGGTGTAAATATTGAAATTAGGACAACAATTGTTTTAGTTTGTCGGTTACTTGGTTTTTCATAATGATGTTATAAGTACCAAATAAGCATATTTCACGTTTAATACCAAAATAAAAGTAAGCACAACAACAACAACAACAATTATAATAGCAATAATAATAATATTCAGACCAGGTCCAGCCTAAGCTAACTCAACTTACACAAACATAACCTAACCTAATATAACCTTACCTAACTCAACTTCCCTATCATAACTTAACTTATCCTAACTTGACCTAACTTGACCTAACCTAATCTAACCTAACATAACCTAACCTAACTTGACCTAACCTAATCTGACCTAACATAACCTAACCTAACTTGACCTAACCTAATCTAACCTAACATAACCTAACCTAACTTGACCTAACCTAATCTAACCTAACATAACCTAACCTAACTTGACCTGACCTGACCTCAGTAAACCCTGAACAAATAATACATGAATTTGAACCCAGATGTGCAGAGTAACAGAAAATAACCAACGGTGCCTTTCGACAAAGACACGTCAACAAGAAAATAAGAAATAACTATAACAATGCATGATATTCATCGACTAATCTTACCATAAATTTTATAAAATCAAAACTAAATTATACACAAGTTCCGATAAAATATTGTTTAAGACACAAGTCCAAGGTTCGAATTATTTACTTTTCTAAGCAATTGTATTACATTTGTTAGAATCTTGATTCATGGATGGCAATATTCTACCAAACACATATCCAGAAAAATGAGGACTAACACCTTTGGCAACATCTCCGTTAGGCAAACCC
This sequence comes from Palaemon carinicauda, assembly GCF_036898095.1. Lineage (NCBI taxonomy): Eukaryota > Metazoa > Arthropoda > Malacostraca > Decapoda > Palaemonidae > Palaemon > Palaemon carinicauda. The sequence continues at coordinate 95,070,906 of NC_090753.1, read as the reverse complement.
CCAATTTCAGGAGGATTCCATGTTTGCATATATATATATATATATATATATATATATATACATATATATATATACTGTATATATATATATATATATGTATATATATATATATATATATATATGTATATATATATATATATATATGTGTGTGTGTGTATATATATCTAAATATATATATATATATATATATATATATATATATATATATATATATATACTGTATATGTATATATATATATATATATATACTGTATATGTATATATATATATATATATATATATATATATATATATACATATACAGTGTATATATATATATATATATATATATACATACATATATTACATTCACACAAACTCAAATATACAGTATATATTTATATATATATATATATATATATATATATATATATATATATATATATACACTCGAGTGTCACAAGGTATTATCGTTCTAGTTTTCAGCCAGCATCTTTAGTGTGGGATCCAAAGGGCTAAATTAAGAACCAATATTAATCTGCCTATCACTGCGCATGGGCACGAACTAACACAACACAAGGTAAATTTGTCCTTCGTCTTCTTTAACACCTGTTGGCAAAGATAGGCCGAGAGTGGCCCTCTGTAATATTGATACACTGGAGACAAGGCACCTTGAAAGATCGATACGCACAGAGAGAGAGAGAGAGAGAGAGAGAGAGAGAGAGAGAGAGAGAGAGAGAGAGAGAGAGAGAAAGGATCCTTCAAGAAGTCTACTGATGGCCATATATTCATTCCACTGACAAGTCTGAACGTATTCATTTTCCTAAATGTATAAGGTTGATAATATATACAAAGGGGCGCTGAGGATTCAATGTGATGTAATTAGGTATAATCAATATACATATACTGTGTATGTATGTATGTATGTATGTCTTTATTTATTTATTTATTTATATATATATATATATATAT
>NC_090753.1:95034955-95064955 GCF_036898095.1 Palaemon carinicauda | reverse complement strand
AAAATGGTGGGACAATGGGTGTCAGTTGTATAAATATATATGAGAGAGAGAGAGAGAGAGAGAGAGAGAGAGAGAGAGAGAGAGAGAGAGAGAGAGCGCTAAAGTATCTATGAAATAATGCTAAAAGAAGTCACTAGATATATACTGTAAATTTACAATTTATATATAAATAAATAAAGGTGTATATACAGTTCAGTATATATATATATATATATATATATATATATATATATATATATATATATATATATATATAATACAATAAATTTTTATATTCAAATATAAATACAGCATATATATATATATATATATATATATATATATATATATATATATATATATATATATATATATATATATATATATATATATACAGTATATATATAAACTGTATAAATATTTATACATGAATTATAAAATTACAGTACATATATCCACAACCTAGAGACGTCTCTTAGCATTACATAAGAACTAACCTTACCCACTTCTAAAGCATTCAGGTATTACATCATTGATGCTCACTGAAGACTCGCTCTAGGAAACCGATCACCCCGTATTAACTTTCTCCAACCCAGGGCTCCAACCTAGTTGAAACCCGTTAACAGTCTGTCAAATATCAAGTCAACAACTCCTAAGTTCGCCACAGGAAGAGTGACTATTACGGAGATCCCTAAGGCAGCCTGCTCGCTCGGGAATCGAGCCAGTGAGAGAGAGAAATTGGTGTCTCTTCCCCAAGTAGCGGCATGTAGGATAGGAAAAGGGGAATAAAAGTTACCGTTACATTCAACCAACTGTTTTCATTATCATTGTTTTCTATGTGCTTCGTTAGAATGGATTTAACACTAAACGATCAAAATGCGGTGGGAAATGGTGAATGCCTTGGAATAAAATAAATTATGAAAGGTCCTGTAGAGAGTAGGATTCCCCAGCAGTATAGGACAAGAAAAGCAGCCTTGAAGTATAGTATAAAGTAGGCTATGCAAATTGAGAATCCTTCCAAACCGTATACACGGTCACCCACATGATTATTATTACTTGCTAAGTTACAACCCTAGTTGGAAAAGCAGGACTCTGTAAGACCAAGGGCTCCAACAGGGAAAAAAAACCCAGTCAGGAAAGGAAATAAGGAAAATATACAAGAAGAATAGAACAATAATAACATTAAAATATATATTTCATATATAAACTTGAAAACAACAAGACGATAAAAAACTACAAACTAACTAGAGGAAGAGAAACTAGATAGAACAGTGTTCCCGAGTGTACCCTCAAGCAAGAGAACTCTAACCCAAGACAGTGGAAGACCATGGTACAGAGGCTATGGTTTCATTTTGGAGTGTCCTTCTAGAAGAGCTGCTTACCATAACTATTTAGTCTCTTCAACCCTTAACTAAAGGGTATTTTTGCGTATGCTAATCATCATCTCCCTCTATGCCTGCTGACGAAATGGGCCTCTATTAGATTTCGCCAGTCGTCTTTATCTTGAGCTTTTAAATCAATGCTTCTCCATTCATCATCTCCAACTTAACGCTTCATAGTCGTCCGTCATATAGGCCTGGGCCTTTCAACTCTTCTAATGCCTTGTGGAGTCCAGCTGAACGTTTGATGAAATAATCTCTCTCGGGGAGTGCGAAGAGAGTGCTCAAACCATCTACATGTACCCCTCACAATGATCTCATCTACATATGCTGATACGCTGAAGTAAATCTAATTATATACTTACAATATTTAACATTATCACATCACTCCACTTAAGGTCTACTGTTCTGGCAAGCGGTACAGACGCCTGGGTGCGTATTTGTACAAAGATTCGGTGATCCCAAGTACCCACACAACAACAACAATAACAACAACAAATGCAGCCGTTTCTAGTCCACTGCAGGACAAAGGCCTCAGATATGTTCTTATTCATGGCTAGTGTTTGGCCAGTTTTAATCACCATGCTGGCCAATCTGCAGATTGGAGATGGTAGGAGATTTTCATCACACCGATCAAAGCAAACCAACCTAGTATGGGTGGACCTAACTAGTAAGCTTGCAGATTATGGCAATACGCAAAAGCTTGCCCCACTTTAAGGTACTTAAATCACTGTTACATTTATTCATCTTCAACAGCTGATTTGAGGATGAATGAAATAATGTTTCAGTCAAATTCATCCATCTTTTAACAAATGATCCATGAATGATTGAAGAAAAAAAAGACTTTCTGGTCACTGTCCCATTCATTCCTCTTTTATCAGCTGATTCGTGGATGAAAAGAAGTCCCAAGCAAATACATTAGCATTTGCTGGTTTATGGATGACTGGAACGGGTTTGGTGATGGGTGTAAAAGGCCGAGAAAGAAAAGCTAAATACCCAGAGAGTACAACATTCAGATAAGGGACTACAGTAATGCAATGCTTGTGATGTGGTTCGACGCACTTCTGATGAGCCTTGGTGTATGAAGCGACTTGTGTGGCAAGTTCCAGTGCAAAGGGAGCTTCAAATAACGAAGATTCCATAAATTCAAGGACAAATAGGCCTATGGGAGCGACCAGAGTACTGGTTTTCTTAATATCTGCTTAATGGTATAGTTTTAATGCTGAAAAATATGATGAGAGAGAGAGAGAGAGAGAGAGAGAGAGAGAGAGAGAGAGAGAGAGAGAGAGAGAGAGAGAGAGAGAGAGTCTTCCTTCTCCACAAATTCAAGGACAAATAGGCCTATGGCAGCGATCAATGTACTGGTTTTCTTAATATCTGCTATTTGGTATCGACCTAATACTGAAAATTGAGAGAGAGAGAGAGAGAGAGAGAGAGAGAGAGAGAGAGAGAGAGAGAGAGAGAGACTTCCTTATCTAAATGTGTGTGTGTGTGTGTGTGTGTGTGTCAAGAAGGGGAGATCGCCGAAGTGGAAACACCTTTAGCGGATCGCATTTCATCCTGTTTTTCGCGTCTCTTAAAAATTCTTACATTTTTCATATCCATAAAATCCTCGTCTCCTGTTCATCTTGCGCAGAATATAGTGGCATATCTCCCCCCTCCCCCCACCCCACCCTAAACCGTCCCTACCTGTGCATTTCAGTTTCTATTTTGCTGTGAAAATAAAGACTTAGATCATAAAAGCTTTTGCTTCGAATAGACTAGTAAAAATCTTGGCGGTTCTGCTCGCCATTGTTTACACCAAGTCATACCACCAAAGATTTGATAATATTCAATGGCCAATTCAGATATACTTTCTTGATTTTATATCGCAAACTCCCGACTCTGTGTTTATGGCCAAGACTCCTATAAAAAATGTGTTAGGTATGAGATTTATTTGTTCAGCTAATGTTGACACTAAGGAAGACTCAAGGTTACGCAATATCTTTATAACGTAAAGATATTTAGGAGTATATGTGTGTATTATATGGTATATAGAACCTTTGCGTCAATGGGCGTAGGAGGAAATGATGATCATATATATATATATATATATATATATATATATATATATATATATATATATATATATATATATATATATATATATACACACATATATATATAAATATACATATATACTGTATATGTATAAATATATATATATATATATATATATATATATATATATATATATATATATACATATATATATAAATATACATATATACTGTATATGTATAAATATATATATATATATATATATATATATATATATATATATATATAATATATATATATATATATATATATATATATATCTATATTTTATATATATATATATATATATATATATATATATATATATATATATATATATATATATATAGGCTTGTACACGAAACTAACAAAATAAAATGAATGACAGTGGAGGTCCTGTAGAGAGTGGGGTTCCCCTGCTGTATAAACCGGAAAATCAGCCGTCTAAGTGAAGTAAATAAAGGCGAGTCTTATTTCACACCGTTTCGGACTGCGGAAGAGTGGCTAGGCTAATTGGATATTTTCTATAGTTAAAAGATAAGTAATCTGATCGTTTTCTCTTTACCCAAATATGATGAAAACAAAATATATACACTTGATTATACAAATGGAAAAATTAAAACCAATGTGACAAAATGTAACAAATGTATGAAGTGGAAAGGTTATACTAAATGGACAAGTTGTACCAAATGAACAAGTTATACTAAAGGGACAGATTATACCTAATGGACAAGATGTATTCCATAGATAGGTTATACTAAATGGACAAGTTGTATCCAGTGGACATGTTATACCAAATGGACAAGTTATACCAAATGGACAAGTTATACCAAATGGACAGGTTGTACCAAATGGCCAAGCTATACCAAATGAAAAAGTTATATCAAATGGACATTTAATGTACTCAACCCTGTGAATAAAGATAACCATGAGAGAATATGTAACAAAATGGCAAAATATACCAAAAGCTAAGGTGCAAAATATTGTATACCAAATGCATGATATATCCATTGGGCCCTTCGAACGAACTTTGAACCAAAGGGAAAAAATGCACAACGAACAAAATTGACATGTTGAGTGTACGCCTCCCAAACGAACAAATAGAACAAGTGTAGGCTACCAAGTGCATAAAACGGATTTTGAGCGAAGCGAAAAATCTATTTTTGGGTGAGATAGCCATGGCGTCCTGATGGAAGGTTCCTTTTTGGTAGCTTCCTTGGGTAAATAACTACTAAGATATTCCCAGAGAATTTAACCACAGGTTATCACAGAATTCTAACTTCTGGAGCGAGTATCCTAAAGGTTTCCCTTTTAAGACATCGTATATCAACAGGGGACGCATGTATTAACGCGCCACATAGCTATCTACACCCCGAACAGAGTTAATGCTTCGATGTGTAAGGGCTGAGAATAGCTGGGAGCCGTTCCATAGCTAATCTCATCCGTGGCTACTTCTGGTACTCGAGACGTAAACAAACGGGCGCCATTGCTTAAATGACGTCACGACCGTCTTCATCCTGAAGCCAGTTGCTTGCCGATCACCATGATACAGCAGAGCAGGGTGGGACCTAAAAACTGGACGAAGTAGCAGGGAGGGTCCATCAGGACGCCATGGCTATCTCACCCAAAAATAGATTTTTCGCTTCGCTCAAAATCCGTTTTTTAGGCTCAAGCCATGGCGTCCTGATGGAAGAATACCAGAGAATCAATGTATCGTGGTAGATTTTCCCCTATTAGTAAGTGCCAAGGGCATTGACAAAATAGCATAGTAATCTTAGTAAAGAACCGTAGGGAAGAATCTTCCTGCCCCCCTTGGCAGTGAAGTTCCCACGGGCCATGCCGACGTCAAAGTGGTATTGAAGGGCTATTCACCCTGATAGAAGAACTTGAAGAACTTGGAGATGAAGCTGAATGTTTGGCATTCGTATAGGAACATTCTGAAAGCAGACCAGTGGTGGTTGGACACTGTGTGCTGAGAAGGTTGGTTTCATCTCCAGGGTATGAAGAGTAAGTATTCGTATTGGAACATTACATAATCAGAGTGAATATAAATTAAGAGTTAGTATCTTAATTTCTCCATGAACCATAAGGAAAGGGGATAATAAAACTATGATAGGCATGTATTTCATAGTAAGTAGGAGCTGATTGAGACGCACAGGTAATAAAATAGAAATTTTATTTCACAAATGCAGAAATTAAATGAATTGCAGCAATAAGTAAAGTTCATTTACAGTAATTATAATGTACATAGTAATAAAGACTTGCTCTTGAATCTGAAAAGGAATTTCAAATTTATTAGTAGGCACTCGTTCTCGAGGAACGTTAGTCTTTGATTAAAACACATCATGCTCAGGGCATGCGGCACTTGTGTGACAACTATGACATTTCACCTGGGATAAGAACAGTTATAAAAGCACTAAGTGTTTTCGACATCACTATGTATCGCTCGAGGGTCAACATAGGCGCCCGAAGAGTTAGAGTCCCAAGTAACTCACTGTTCTATGCAGAGTTAGGTGCAGGTTTCATAACACTACCTGCGGCTACCACAAAATGTTTGACTTCGTGCACTTGTTTCGCATAATGTTTAAAGAAAACGCGCGAGGACTTCCAGCCTGTGAAGCTTTTAAGGCTTTCAAAGTCCATACTCTGAAAGAAATTCAGAGATGATGCAACTTTCCTAGGATCATGACCGGCGGGTGTACTGTCAGGATCTGCTCTGCGAATGAAGTAGGTGATTTTCGCTCTTAATTGTTTCAGTGACAGGTCGCTGCCCGATGTTTCTCCTTTGAAGAGTTGGCCTCCACCAAAGTTCGAAGTTCTGCGAAGATAGACCTTGAGGCTCTCTACTGGGCATAAAGAGACATCTTCCTTCAGGGGGCATATTCTCCAGGGGCCCCATCTTTTGGTGGGTAATTCATTTTTGGCGAGAAACGTCGGATCAGGGGAGAGGGTAATGTCTCCTGTATCAGTAAACAGGATGTGACCCTCTTCTCTTGATAATGCCACTATTTCGCTGACTCGGGCTCCCGAAGCAAGAGCAAAGAGAAATATAACTTTCTGAGTCAGATCCTTGAGAGGGCATGAATCATTATCCAAGTTGGAGGCGAAATGGAGCACCTTGTCTAATGACCAGGAGATCGGTTTCGGTGGGGGTGCTGGGCGTAGACGAGCACATGCTTTCGGTAGTTTATTGAAGATGTCGCTGGACAGATCAATTTGGAAGGCATACAGAATTGGTCTGGTCAAGGCCGATTTGCAGGTTGAAATCGTATTGGCTGCTAATCCTTGTCCATGAAGGTGAATGAAGAAGGACATGCAGAAATCAATTGTGATTTCTTTAGGATTTTTTGTCTTGACGAAAGAGACCCATTTTCTCCAGGATGATTCGTATTGCCGTCTTGTGGATTCGGTCTTGTATTCCTCGAGGAAGTCTAGACTTTTCTTCGAGATCCCAAACCTCTTCTTTGCGGCTAGGGAGAGAAAATCATGAGATGAAGGTCCTTGATTTTCGATGATGAAGCGAAAACAGTCGACTTCTGTACTTGTTGGGAGAGAACTGGGCCCGGGAGAGGGATCAGCTTGGGCTGCAGCTCCAGGACCAGGGGGTACCAGTTGCTCCGGGGCCACTTGGGAGCCACTAGGGCCGCTGTCCCTTTGAAGGTTCTCAGTTTGGAGAGGACTTTCAGCAGAAGGTTGGTGGGAGGGAACAGGTAGATCTTGGACCATCTGTTCCAGTCCAGTGACATGGCATCCATTGCTTCTGCCTTGGGGTCCTCGTACGGGGCCACATACCGAGGAAGTTGATTGTTGTCGCTCGTTGCGAAGAGATCTATCTGAAGTTCTGGGACTTGGTGAGAGATGAAGGAGAATGATCTTGCGTCTAGAGACCATTCCGACTCTATCGGGTTTGTTCGAGATAGAGCATCCGCTGTCACGTTGCGGAATCCTTGTAGGTGAACTGCAGACAGGTGCCACTTCTTCTTCTCTGCCAGACGGAAGATTGGGAGAAGCACCTGATTTATCTGGGGCGATCTTGAGCCTTGGCGATTGAGACATCGGACTACCACCGAGTTGTCTAGGGTTAGACGAATGTGGGTCGAGGGAGGCGGGGATAGTTTCTTCAGAGTTAGAAGGACCGCCATGGCCTCCAAGATGTTGATGTGGAACGTCTTGAACAGGGGAGACCAGGTGCCTTGAGCCTGTTTTTGGTGGGAGTGACCTCCCCAACCCTCCAGTGTGGATGTTGAGTGATGGAGGTGGGTGTTGAAGAGGAATGGACCTTTTCAGGGCCTTTGCTTCCGACCACGGCTTGAGGAGAAGTCGAAGTCTGTTTGGGAGCCGTCTCTTGAGGTCTTTTCGAGCGATGGATGCAGAACGTCTCCAGACTCCCGCGGCATCCTTTAGCTGTGCACGAAGCACTGGGTTTGTTACTGAGGCGAACTGTATAGAGCCTAGAACTCGTTCCTGCTGGCGTCTTGAAATCCGTTTGGATTTTAGTAGTCGCTTGACAGACCCTGCTATTTCCTTCCTTTTCTTCTGTGGGATGGAAAGGCGGTGTGACTGAAGGTTCCATTGGATTCCTAACCACTGGAACTTCTGAGCTGGAGAGAAGCGAGATTTCTTCTCGTTTATCTTGAATCCCAGGTGTTCTAGGTACTGGGTGACTTTGTTGCAGGATTTTACACAATCCTCGGGCGATGGAGCCCAAACTAGCCAGTCGTCGAGGTAGGCCATCACCTGGACGTTTCGGAGGCGGAGCTGTTGTACTATGGCGTCCGCCAGCTTTGTGAAGATCCGAAGGGCCACATTGAGGCCGAAGGGCATGGCCCTGAAGGCGTAGCTTTTCCTTTGGAGTCGAAATCCTAGGTAGGAGGAAGCGTGATGGTTCATTGGAACGTGCCAGTAGGCATCCGCCAGGTCTATGGAGACCGTGTAGGAACCTCGAGGCAGAAGGGTCCTTATTTGTTGAAGAGTCAGCATCTTGAACTTGTCGTTCGCTATGAACTTGTTGAGGGGGGATAAGTCAAGAATGACTCTGAGTTTGTCGGAGTCTTTCTTGGGGACACAAAACAGTCTTCCTTGGAACCTGGTGGACTTTACCTTCCTTATCACCTTCTTGTTCAAGAGATCTAGGACATATTCTTCCAGAAGGGGGGTTGATTGTTGGAAGAACTGCTGGAATGTTGGGGGTGGTTGAGTCCAACTCCAACCTAGACCCTTCTTGACGATGCTGTGTGCCCAGGGATCGAAGGTCCAACGATCCTGGAATTGGCGGAGTCTTCCTCCCACCGGAAGCACTTCATTGCTTCTGGTGTCCCGAGGGCTTGCTGCCTCGGCCGCTAGCTCCCTTTCCTCCTCTGCCTCTGGAGGGACGGCGAGACGCGTCTCTGCTTGCACCTCTGTTTGAGCCTCTACCTTTGGGACGAAAGGTAGTCGTCTGTTGCTCGAAAGCAGGGGTGAAGACCGGTGACTGTGACAACACCGGTTGGGTGACCAGTTGAAAGGTCTGTTGTGGCTGAGCTGCCACTTGGGAGGTAGCGGGTCCCGGAAACTGACGTCTTGGTTGACGTTGTTGGGGTTTCTGTTTCGAAGATTTCCTCTTAGGTTGAGGTCCGTCGTCCTGAGAGGATTTCCTCTTCTTTGACATGCCCCACTTGTGGAGAAGGTTCCTATTCTCCGTGGCGGCTTTGTCGGTGATCTCCTTCACAAGGTCAGAAGGGAAGAGGTGTTTGCCCCAGATGTTGGAGGAAATCAGTCTCCGGGGTTCGTGTTTCACAGTGGCACCTGCGAACACGAATTCACGACAGGCTCTCCGAGCCTTCATGAAGTGGTACATGTCCTTCACCAGGGTTGCCATGTGGGATTTGGCAAGTACCATGTAGTGGTCTGGTACTCTGGTGTCACAGGCCATAATGTCAAGTTGGACCTGGTGGGACATAGATGCTGCGAGCCTCTCCTTCGTATCTTGTTCCCGACGAAGGAGGTGATCGTTAAGTTTCGGGAGGTCTTCATTAAACTGACGTCCGGCGACGTCAGGATCTAGCTTTCCCACGATGAAAGTATGCTGGATGTCCTTCCAGTGTCGAGCGTCAGGGGGAGTAACTATGGAGAAGGGTTTGCACTCCTCCAGTGCAGGGCAGGCTTTCCCCTCTTCCACAGCTTTAAGGCACGCAGCGAAGGCCTTTTCCATGAATGGAAGTACCGCATTTTCAGGTGCGACGTAGGTAGGGTGCTTCTTGCTCAGGGCCGGAAGCTTAGAGCAGGTAAAACCCCTACTCTTGAACGTGTTGGCTAGCATAGCCTGGGCCTTCGCGAGATCGAACACTATCTCTTCTTTCGGTTCGGTCTCTTCTTTAGAGGCAGGTTCAGAGCGAAGTCGGACGTAACAGTCCGGGTAGGCCTCAAAATTTGGGAAGAATTCCACATCTTCCAGGGGGACCGAGCCGATCTTGTCGCTGACAAAGATTCTGCCGGTCGCTATCACCATATGCTCAGCATACCTCCATGGGTTGGCATGAGAGCAAGCGGGGAGATCCTTAACCGAGATCTTCTTCGGTTCTTTGGGTCCCATCATGGACCTGATGAACTCCTGATTCTCCTTTAACTTGTCGTCCATGACGGCTCTAATCAACCGGATCATTTCCTGAGTGGATGATGAGGGTTCCGGGGTCGTGGAGGTAGACGGGAGAGACACTTCCGTCGGTGTAGGAGTAGGGGCGGAGATGGAAGGAGGAGCGACCTCTTGCTCCGACTCGGCGTATTCCACCTGGTCTTCGTCATCTTCAGCTCCTTGAGCCATGAGGGTCTTCTCCGTACCCTCCGAGACATCCGACATGTGTTCGTCATCATCGGAATCTAGGCGGCAATCGTGCATGGACTGGGCCATGACTACATCAGGTTCCACCGTAATTTGGACAGTGGGGATCAAATCCTTGGGCACCACAGAATCAGGGAGGCCTTTGGGAATAGAAGTGACCTCAATTCTTCAGTGGCCAGGTACGGTCCGGTGGCATTCTTCTGGAAGCCACGCACCCATTTGCGTAGCTTCTCTCGAGCAATGTCCCTGATCTCCGCTGAGGGAGAGTTATGGAAGCCATCCGCTATGTGAGCCTGGCAGACCGTACAGTTCAGCGGGTCCCAGAATTTCAAATCCCCTTTCTTGTTAGCACAAGGGGCGTGAGTCCTGCAAGCCGTATGCCCGTAGAAGTGCGGGCGTTTCACAGCGCAGAAGTCGAAGTCACACTTCATCTGCTCCTCCTGTGGAAGAAAGAGAAAATGAGTATGGGGGGAGTCATAAGAATGGCTCTTAATCTAAGTTAATATTAATCAATAATTTTAACTTAATGAAGGGTGTGATGCATAGAGATTGAAGTAGTAAAGAAAACATACTCCATGCATCCCGCCCGGCTGGCTACCGCAAGCTTTATCCTTGGATAATCCGAGATGGCCGAAGGCACAGGATAGTATTTCTTAGAAGTCCATAGGGCAATGGAATTCCATGGAAAATGCCAAGGATAAGTTTGGGACCGAGGCCACTCAGTCCCAAATTAGGGGGCTAACAGGTCCCTTAGGGTAACTGCTTCCGGCAACCAGCCGCGCTAAGATACACGCAGCATGCTGGAATTTTGAAGAATGCAAAGAGACAGCATGATTACTAATAGAACAGTACCAAGGCACTGATCTAATAGCGTAAACAGGCCATCTGTTTGCAGTGTAGGGCTATCAGTATTCATATGATAGCTAGTAGAAGGGGGTGCAAGTAGTCTTGACGCCTCCGGTGGGTTCCGGCAGACCTCCGGCACGCCGGAGGCCGCTCCAGCAGAGTTTCTGGCATTAGAACAGACAATATATAAGTCAAGAGTAATACCAGGGTGGCGGCCGCCGGCACAACGGCGGCACGCCGGCAGAGGAGCGGCGGCTCCGGCAGTCGGAGGATGCCGGATTGGTGACTGGGACAAGGATGGTTATAGCGGAACCAGATTGCCGGCAATGGATGCCGGCACTCCGGTGGCCGACCGGCAGGCGGACGGCGAAGCTAGGAGGAAGGAGGAGAGCCATCGGCAGGAAGCCGGCGGCGGTCGGCAGTCCCCCGGCACGCGGGGGGCTGGCGGCATGAGGGTAAGGGGAGAGTCACCAAGGTAGGAGGCAGGTATCGCCGACAGTGGAGGCGGCAAGGGACCGGCACCCGGATAGTGAGAGAGACAGGGGGAGGGATGTAGGAAGTCCAGTCATGGACTCCCAGACATCCCCCCCTGAGAGGGTGTACCCATGATAGAGGCTGGCTCTATCCCCCAGAAGCAGGGGTCTCAGAGGACCGGGAGCTAGGGTAGCCCAAGGGAGGGCTAGGGGACACCCAAAGAGGGGGAGACCTCTACGTACAGAACACATCCAGTGGCTAACCCCATAGGACACTATGAAGGGTATATGTACCAGAGCGGACTGCACATAGAAGCTCAAGGTAGCCCTATCACTCCACCCTAAGGAGGAGTTGTAGGACAGGGGACAGATGGGTATAGACTAACCTAAGTGTAGGCTAGGCTATACAAGAGATAGGTGGGGAGGGGAGAAGAGAAGAGTCTTCCATGGAAGGGGTTCTGTACCAGAGCGGCCACTAGGGAAAGGGAGGACACTCCCTAACCTAAGATAAGGCAACCTGGCTGAAACGGTGCATGGGTACAGTTTCAGCAGGGGACAGAATGACCTTTCCAAAACCTAACCTAGAGCAGGGCTAAAAGCCCTGAACTAGGAAAGATAGAAGACATATCGCTATCGCAGGACAGTCATAGACTAGTCCTAGCCATAGAGGAAGGGCTAGCCGTTCCTCACTCTCGGACGCAACCCTAAGGGGGGTTCATTCCCTTAGGGAGGACTGAGAGGCGATAATATACTCCGTTAGGCGCTTGATCCCTTTACTTAGTAAGGGAATCAAGGCTAAACAGAGGGAATGCCAAGGGCAGGGGGATGAAGGAAGCATATAGGGGTCCTACAAGTAGGTTAGGTTAGGAAGGGACACTAACTAACCTATCCCCTATATGGTCCCTGAAGGCGAAAAACACTTGCATCACAGTCTAAAGTATTGTAAAATAATGCCACTATCTTCATAACTTAGCCTAGGATCACTAATAAAATCATGCATGAACACTGATATATAGGTGCTCTGCCCTGGGGGCTATAGTAGCCTACTGGTATGAGGTCAATCGATGACCGATAAAAAGTGTCAAAACACGATATAAAAGTTCCTAGCTATGAAGACTAAATAAACTAATGTTATCGATTAGTAAATAAGGCCGGAAGCGTTGTTGTGGCTAACTAAATAAGGCATGCATAACAACAACAACGCCATAAAATGGCGGGTCCGGTAGAGGCACAGCTCTGCCACAAAACAGCAATTATCTCGGAAAGTAATATTTACTTTACGGTCAGAGCTTAACTAAACAATACTGGAACCTTGTACTCAACTTTCCAGAAGAAGGCGAGGCCAAAGGTAGCGACATAACGTAGATGCAAAGCGATAAGTAAGGCACAGGGAAAATCCGTCTAAGTAGGGCGAGCTACTGAACAAAGGATAAAGACGGTCGTGACGTCATTTAAGCAATGGCGCCCGTTTGTTTACGTCTCGAGTACCAGAAGTAGCCACGGATGAGATTAGCTATGGAACGGCTCCCAGCTATTCTCAGCCCTTACACACCGAAGCATTAACTCTGTTCGGGGTGTAGATAGCTATGTGGCGCGTTAATACATGCGTCCCCTGTTGATATACGATGTCTTAAAAGGGAAACCTTTAGGATACTCGCTCCAGAAGTTAGAATTCTGTGATAACCTGTGGTTAAATTCTCTGGGAATATCTTAGTAGTTATTTACCCAAGGAAGCTACCAAAAAGGAACCTTCCATCAGGACGCCATGGCTTGAGCCCAAAAATAACGCATTGAGTGTTGGCCTATCCAACAAACAAATAGAACAAGTGTAGGCTACAAAGTGCTAAAATAATGCATTGAGTATTGGCCTATCCAATGAACAAATAGAACAGGTGTAAGCTACCACGTGTAAAAATAATGCATTGAGCGTTGGCCTAATCCAATGAACAAATAGAACAGGTGTATGATACCAAGTGCAAAAAAAAAAAAAAAAAAAAAAAAAAAAACATTGACTGTTGGCCTATCCAATGAACAAATAGTACAAGTAAACCAAGTGCAAAAATAACGTATGGAGTGTTAGCTTATACAATAAACAAATAGAACAACTGTACCAAGTACAAAAATAACATATTGAGTGAAGGCCTGGCCTACCAATGAACAAATGTAGGCTACCAAGTAGAAAATCTAGTGATGAGTATAGCCTTAAACAATGAACAAACAAAACCCACTTAATACATTAGGTATATTTTGCAATCTAGACACTTGGAGTACTCTGTATCCGGAGGGAGGCTAAACCAGTAATAGAACCATCAATGTGTAACAGCAATATACTGTATAATGGGCCAGCTTGACAGAGTAATTAACGGATTTTGAGCGAAGCGAAAAATCTATTTTTGGGTGAGATAGCCATGACGTCCTGATGGAAGATTCCTTCAGTAGCTTCCTTGGGTATATTTAACTACAGTGGATATTCCCAGAGAATTAAACTAAAGGTTATCACAGAATTCTAACTTCTGGTGCGAGTACCCTAAAGGTTTCCCTCTAGGATATCGTATATCAACAGGGGACGCATGTATTAACACACCACATAGCTATCTGCACCCCATATAGAGTTAACACTTCGATATGGAAAGGTGGCTGAGTAACTGAGGAGCCGTTCCACAGTTACACTCATCCGTGGCTGCTTTTGGTACTCGAGACGTAAACAAACGGGCGCCATTGCTAAATGACGTCACGTCCGTCCTCATCCTGAGCTCAGCTTCTGCTAATCTCCATGATACAGCAGGTCAGGGCGGGGGCTGAAAGGCTGAACTAGAATAGACGGGAGGGTCCATCAGGACGTCATGGCTATCTCACCCAAAAATAGATTTTTCGCTTCGCTCAAAATCCGTTTTTTGGGCTCAAGCCATGACGTCCTGATGGAAGTGTACCAGAGAATTAATGTATCGTGGAATTTTTCCCCTTTTAATGCAAGTGCCAAGGGCTTCGAACAGAAGTATAGAACATGTCCTTACCAGAGATTCTATGATGAACTAGCTTCCTGCCCCCCTGGCAGGGAAGTCCTGGTGGACAATAGGAACATCTCGAAGCGATCATTGAAGAGCTACTCACCCTGCGGAGAGTTCGTGCCGGACTCGTAGACAAGACTAAGGTTAATATTCAGGTAGGAATATTATCAAGCATAGGTAAGTAAATAACATTTACTACTCTCCCTGGAGGAGAGATCAATCTGGTCTCGGGGCAGGACAAAGGTTAATATTTGAATAGGAATATTATCAAGGCATGAGTGAGCACATAACATAATTACATATATTATTCTTCTCATTATCTAGAGAAAAAAGGGGTAAATGAAACTATAACAATCGTATATTTCTTGATAAAGAATAGGAGCGGAGAGACGCACATGGAATAAAATAGACATTTTATTTCAAAGATTGCAGATCATTATGGTAGTAATTACAATAATGAATATAGAGTTTATTTACAATAATAAAAGAATAATGTACATAGATAATAAAGACTTCAATCTTGAATCTGAAAAGAAATTTTACTTTTTAGAAACACAAGTTCCGGAGGAACGTCAGTCTTTTCAAAGAAAACACATCATGCCCTAGGGCACGTGGCACTCATGTAAAGTCTATGACATTTCACCTTGGTAAGAACAGTCTATTAGAAACACTAAGTGTCCATGAAATCACTATGTATCACAAAAGGGTCAACACAGGCACCCGTAGAGTTAAAGTCCCAAGTAACTCACTGTTCTATGCAGAGATAAACAGCAGGTTTCATAACACTACCTGCGGCTACCACGAAATGCTTAACTTCGTGCACTTGTTTTGCGTAGTGCTTGAAGAAAACGCGCAATGATTTCCAGCTTGTGAAGCTCTTGAGGCTTTCGAAATCCATACTCTGGAAGAAGTTCAGAGAAGACGCGACTTTTCTAGGATCATGACCTGCGGGTGTACTGTCAGGATCCGCTCTGCGAATGAAGTAGGTGATTTTCGCTCTTAGTTGTTTCAGTGACAGGTCGCTACCCGATGTTTCTCCTTTGAAGAGTTGTCCTCCACCGAAGTCTGAAGTTCTTCGAAGATAGACCTTAAGACTCTCCACTGGGCATAGAGAGACATCTTCCTTCAGGGGGCAGATTCTCCAAGGGCCCCATCACTTGGTGGGTAGTTCATTCTTAGCGAGAAACGTCGGATCAGGAAAGAGGGTAAGCTCTCCTGTATCTGCGAACAGGATATGACCCTCTTCTCTTGATAATGCCACTATTTCACTGACTCGGGCTCCCGAGGCGAGAGCAAAAAGGAAGATAACTTTATAAGTCAAGTCTTTCAGAGGGCACGAATCGTTGTCCAGGTTAGAGGCAAAATGGAGCACCTTGTCCAGGGACCAGGAGATAGGTTTTGGTGGAGGTGCTGGGCGTAGTCTAGCGCATGCCTTTGGCAGTTTATTGAAGATATCACTGGACAAATCAATCTGGAAGGCGTACAGAAGTGGTCTAGTCAAAGCCGATTTGCAGGTGGAAATCGTGTTGGCCGTTAAGCCTTGTCCATGAAGGTGAATGAAGGACATACAAAAATCAATGGTGATTTCCGTAGGATTTTTTGCCTTGACGAAAGAGACCCACTTTCTCCAGGAAGATTCGTATTGCCGTCTTGTAGATTCAGTTTTGTATTCCTCGAGGAAGTCTAAGCTTTTCTTCGAGATTCCAAACCTTTTCTTTGCGGCTAAGGAGAGAAAATCATGAGATGAAGGTTCCCGACTTTCAGTGATGAAGCGAAGACAGTCGACTTCTGTACTTGTTGAGAGAGAACTGGGCCCGGTAGGGGGATCAGCGTGGGCTTCAGCTCCAGGACCAGAGGGTACCAATTGCTCCGGAGACAGTTGGGAGCCACTAGGGCCACTGTCCCTTTGAAGGTTCTCAGTTTGGAGAGGACTTTCAGCAAAAGGTTGGGAGGAGGGAACAGGTATATCCTGGACCATCTGTTCCAATCCAGTGACATAGCATCCACTGCTTCTGCCTTGGGGTCCTCGTACGGGGCCACATATCGAGGAAGTTGATTGTTGTTGCTCGTCGCGAAGAGATCGATCTGAAGTTCCGGGACTTGGCGAGAGATGAAGGAGAATGACCTTGCGTCTAGAGACCATTCCGACTCTATTGGGCTTGTCCATGATAGAGCATCCGCCGTCACGTTGCAGAATCCTTGTAGGTGAACTGCAGACAGGTGCCATTTCTTCTTTTCTGCCAAACGAAAGATCGGAAGAAGTACCTGATTTATCTGGGGCGATCTCGAGCCCTGACGATTGAGACATCTGACTACCACCAAGTTGTCCAGAGTCAGACGAATGTGGATCGAGGGAGGCGGGGAGAGTTTCTTCAGGGTAAGAAGAACCGCCATGGCCTCCAAGATGTTGATGTGAAACGTCTTGAATAGGGGAGACCATGTACCTTGAACCTGTCGTTGGTGGGAGTGACCTCCCCAACCCTCCAGTGAAGCGTCCGTGTGGATGTTGATCGATGGAGGTGGGTGTTGAAGAGGAATGGACCTTTTCAGGGCCTTTGCTTCCGACCACGGCTTTAAGAGTAAGCGATGTCTGTTTGGAAGCCGTCTCTTGAGGTCTCTTCGAGCGATGGATGCGAAACGTCTCCAGACTCCCGCGGCATCCTTTAGCTGTGCGCGAAGCACTGGGTTTGTCACAGAGGCGAACTGTAGAGAGCCGAGAACTTGTTCCTGCTGTTGTCTTGAGATCCGTTTGGATTTTAGAAGTCTTCTGACAGACCCTGCTATTTCCTTCCTTTTCTTCTGTGGGATGGAAAGGCGGTGTGACTGAAGATCCCAATGGATTCCCAACCATTGGAACTTCTAAGCTGGAGAGAGGCGAGATTTCTCGGTGTTTATCTTGAAGCCCAGATGCTCTAGGAACTAGGTGACTTTGTTGCAGGCTCTTACACAATCTTTGGGCGATGTCGCCCAGACTAACCAGTCGTCTAGGTAGGCCATCACTTGGACGCCCTGAAGACAGAGCTGTTGGACGATTGCATCTGCAAGCTTGGTGAAGATCCGTGGAGCCACGTTGAGCCCGAAGGGCATGGCCCTGAAGGCGTAACTTTTCCTTTGGAGTCGGAATCCTAGGTAGGAGGAAGCGTAATGATTCATTGGGATGTGCCAGTAGGCATCCGCCAGGTCTATTGAGACCGTGTAGGCCCTTTGAGGCAGAAGGGTCCTTATTTGTTGCAGAATCAGCATCTTGAATTTGTTGTTCGCAATGAACTTGTTGAGAGGGGATAAGTCTAGAATGACTCTGAGTTTGTCGGAGTCTTTCTTGGGAACGCAAAATAGTCTCCCTTGGAACCTGGTTGACTTTACCCTCCTGATCACCTTCTTGTTCAAGAGTTCCAGGACATATTCTTCCAGGAGGGGGGTTGACTGTTGGAAGAATTGCTGGAAGGCTGGGGGTGGTTGAGTCCAGCTCCAGCCCAGTCCCTTCTTGACGATGCTGTGTGCCCAGGGATCGAAGGTCCAACGATCCTGGAATTGGCGGAGTCTTCCTCCCACCGGAAGCATATCATTGCTTCTGGTGTCCCGAGGGTTTGCCACCTCGGCCGCTAGCTCCCCTTTCTCCTCTGCCTATGGAGGGACGGCGAGAAGAATCTCTACCGGAGCCTCTGCCTGGGCCCCTACCTCTGGGACGAAAGGTAGTCGAGTGTTGCTCGTATGCAGGGGTGAAGACCGGCAACTGCGACACCACCGGTTGGGGGACCAACTGAAAGGTCTGTTGCGGCTGCGTAGCCACTTGGGGAGTAGCGGGACCCGGACACTGTCGTCTCTGTTGACGTTGCTGGGTTTGGGCTTTGAAGTCTTCCTCTTAGGCTGAGGGCCATTATCTTGAGAGGACTTCCTCTTGCGGGACATGCCCCACTTATGGCGAAGGTTCCTATTCTCCGTGGCAGCTTTGTCCACAATCTCTTTCACCAAGGTAGATGGGAAGAGATACTTGCCCCAGATATTGGAGGAAATCAGCCTCCGGGGTTCGTGTTTCACTGTCGCGTTAGCAAACACGAATTCACGACAGGCTCTGCGAGCCCTAGTGAAGCTATATAGGTCCTTGGTTACAGTCACCAAGTGCGACTTAGCTAGGACCATATAAAAGTCCGGGACTCTAGTATCCCTGGCCATGAGCTCAAGCTGTACCTGGTGGGACAGCGACGCGGCAAGTCTCTCCTTCGTATCCTGTTCCCTACGAAGGAGGTGATCGTTCAGTCTTGGGAGGTCCTCATTAAATTGACGACCGGCTACGTCAGGCTCTAGTTTCCCTACCGTGAAGGTCGACTGGATGTCTTTCCAGTGCCTATCATCGGGGGGAAGAGTAATGGAGAAGGGTCTGCACTCCTCCAGTGCAGGGCAAGGTTTCCCTTCCTCCACTGCCATTATGATCGCTGTGAAGGCCTTTTCGATGAAGGGGAAGATCGCAGAATTTGGCGCAACGAAGGTTGGATGCTTCTTGCTAAGCGCCGGCATCTTGGAGTTAGTGGAACCCCTACTCTTCACCGCCTGAGCTAGCATAGCTTGGGCCTTTGCGAGATCGAACACAATAACTTCCTTTGGTTCGGTCTCCTCCTTTAAGGCTGGTTCGGACCTGAGCCGGACGTAACAGTCCGGATAAGCCTCGAAATTTACGAAGAACTCCACTTTTTCCAGCAATATAGAGCCAACCCTTTCACTAATGTAAATTTTCCCAGTTGTAATTGGCACATGCTCGGCGTATCTCCATGGGTTAGCTTCCGAGCAGGTAGGGAGGTCTTTAACCGAAATCCTTTTCGGTTGCTTGAAGCTGACGAGAGTCGTCCGGAATTGTTCCTGAGATTCTCGTAGCTTCTTTTCCATGAGGGCTTCAAGCATCTTGAAGACCTCTTGAGTGGCCAGTGGAAGAGGGTCCGGGGTGGCAGAAGTCGAAGGAACAGGTTCCTCGGACGGTACAGGAGTTGCTGGGGGAACAGGAGCGACCTCGGTCTCCGAATCCGGGTATTCCACCTGATCTTCCTCATAGTCAAGTTCCTCTCCCATGAGGTTCCTCTCCGTCCCTTCCGACACTTCCGACATACGTTCCACGTTATCGGAATCTAAGTGGCACTCATGCATGGACTGGCCCATGACGATATAAGGTTCCACCACGAGCTGGACGGTGGGGATCTGATCACGGGGGACCACTGAGTCTTTCGATGCTTTTGGGAAAAGCAAGGCCCTCAAGTCTTCGTTGGGAAGATACGGTCCAATGGCGTTCTTCTGGAAGCCACGCACCCATTTGCGTAGCTTCTCCCTAGCAATGTCCCTTGCCTCCGCAGAAGGAGGATCGTCGAATGCCTCGACAAGAAGACTTTTGCAGACTGTACAATTCTGCGGGTCCCAATACTTCAAGTCGCCTTTCTTGGCGGCGCAGGGGGCGTGGGTCCGGCACGCCTTGTGCCCGTAGAAGTCCGGGCGCTTCACCCCGCAGAAGTTACTCTCACACTTCATATACTCCTCCTGTAAAAGAAAGAGATCATGAGTACATGGAAGGCATAAGAATGACTTACATTACTCTAAAATTAAAGATAACTTAATCTAAAATTAAGAATAACTTAATCATAAATACATTTTAATGCTTCAGATTAATGAGCGGGAAAGGAAGTAGATAGACACATACTTGTGAATCCCGCCCAGCCGGTTACCGTAACCTTATCTGTAGACAATTCCTTTGTGCCCGAAGGTCACAATGAGGGAAATCCATATGGATGAGCCAAGCTAGGCTTCTAACAGAAATTGTCCGCAGAGTGTAATAGGGTCTGAGACCACTCAGATCCCTGGGGGAGAAGGGGTATAGGATAAACCCCTTATTAAATGTAGGTTCCGGCAATCGACTGCACTAAGATACACAGAGTATGCTGGAATATTGTAATGTGCAAACAAACAGCATAGCCACAATCTTGGATGGTAAGACAATACCTATATGGAAGTGGCCAAGCCATCTGGCTGCAGTGTATTGACTGTCGGCATGTTGCCGGCAGCCATGGAAGGGGTGCATGTCCCTTAACGTCTCATGAGGGTGCCGGCAGACCGACGGCACACCGGAGGCCGGTCCTGCAGGGTGGAAGGCATCAAGGCAGACACACTGAGTATCTATAAGGATAATACCATAGTGGCGACCGCCGGCACAGCGGCGGGTCGTCGGCAGGGGGCGGCAGCCGAAGGCTGACGGCATGGTGAGCCTTGGATCAATTCATAAGATATATATGTATATTGTCGTATACCTAGATTGCCGGCAATCAATGCCGGCATGCGGGTGGCCGACTCCAAAAGTCGGCCGGCTGTTACTAGGTAAGACGAAGGGTGGGACGTCGGCGGTAAGCCGACGGAAGGCGGCAGCCTCCGGCACACGGAAGGCTGACGTCTTAAAGGGGGGGAGGCATCTTATGAAAGAATGTCACCTGAGGTAGTGGCGGTTATCGCCAGCAGTAGAGACGGCAAGGGACCGGCACCAGGATAGAAAGAGAGAAAGGTAAGGAGGGATGGAAGGGGTAAGATCCTATACCCCTCCGGCATCCCTCCGGAGAGAGTGCACTCATGATAGGAGTGGATACTCCTAACATCCGGCGGCAGGGAGCCGGCAGGTGGCCGGGTGCCTGTGGTAACCAAAGGGAGGGATAGAGGGCACTCAAAGAGGGGGGAATCCCCCGCCGGCAACCACCCCCATAGAACGCTATGAAGGGTATGTGTACCAGAGCGGCCAGCTCAGCAGGAGAACAATGTTAGCCCTACCACTCCACCCAAGGGAGGAGTTGTAGGACTAAGGACAGAGGTGTGTAGGCAAGCCTACACCAAAGGGATAGGTGGGGAGGGAGAAGAATGGGTCTTTCTAAAGAGGAGACTCTGCATGAGAACGGTCACCAGGGTAAGGGAGAACGCTCCCTAACCTAGGCTAGGTAGCCCAGATCGAGAACGGTACTAATGTACCGTCTCAAACTATAATAAGGCAGAGTTAACCCCCAGAGCTTAACCTAGAGTAGGAGGACTAACTGCTAGGCTAGGAAAGCTTGAAAGACACATCGCTAGTTGCAGGGAGGAAGGAGTAACCCAACCAGGTGCAACTGAGAAAGGGCAGGGCCCTTCCTAATCTCAGGCACGACCCTAAGGGAGGGTCATCCCTTAGGGTAGGCAGAGAAGCGATAAATACTCTGGTTGTAGACGAGATTCCCCTACATAGAAGGGAAAGCAAGTCTACCCAGAGGGAATGCCCGCAGGCAGGGGGAATAGGGAGCATATAAGGGTTCCTACATTAGGTTAGGAGGGGATGATACACAATCAACACTGTCCCTTATATGGTCCCCGAAGGCGAAAACACTTACAGTACATCACAG
This sequence comes from Palaemon carinicauda, assembly GCF_036898095.1. NCBI lineage: Eukaryota > Metazoa > Arthropoda > Malacostraca > Decapoda > Palaemonidae > Palaemon > Palaemon carinicauda. Next base: position 95,042,983 of record NC_090753.1, on the reverse strand, counting down.
TAAATAGTATGTTTAATAATGCCACAATCTTCATAACTTAACTTAGGAACACTGGTATATATCATGCATGAAAACAAGCACTAGGCTGTCCAGCCTAGGGGCTAAGCTAGCGATCTAGTATGGGGTCGAACACCGACTGAGTCTGATGAGTGCTAAAACACGATATAAAGATTCCCTAGCTATGAAGACTAAAGAACTAATAATATTAATTAGTTAAATGACCAGAGAGGGCTGTTCTGGCTAACTAAATAAAGCATGCAACATGAACAGCGGCGCCATAAAATGGCGCGTCCGGTATCGGCACAGCTCTGCCACAAAACACAATATTTTACGCAAAGTAGAAGTTACTTTACGGCTAGAGCTTATTTAAACAATACTGGGACCTGGTACTCAACTTTCCAGAAGAAGGCGAGGCTGAAGGTAGCGACATAACGGCGATGTAAGCTGATAAAGTAAGCACTTTGAAAAATCCGACTTAGCAAAAAAGCTACAGGCGAAAGGATGAAGACGGACGTGACGTCATTTAGCAATGGCGCCCGTTTGTTTACGTCTCGAGTACCAAAAGCAGCCACGGATGAGTGTAACTGTGGAACGGCTCCTCAGTTACTCAGCCACCTTTCCATATCGAAGTGTTAACTCTATATGGGGTGCAGATAACTATGTGGCGTGTTAATACATGCGTCCCCTGTTGATATACAATATCCTAGAGGGAAACCTTTAGGGTACTCGCACCAGAAGTTAGAATTCTGTGATGACCTTTAGTTTAATTCTCTGGGAATATCCACTGTAGTTAAATATACCCAAAGAAGCTACTGAAGGAACCTTCCATCAGGACGTCATGGCTTGAGCCCAAAAAAATGATAAATAGTGAGACCTGGTAAGAATAGGCCAGCCTGACAGAGTAACAAAATGATAAACAGTGAGACCTGGTAAGAATAGGCCAGCTTGACAGAGTAAAAAAAATTATAAACAGTGAGACCTGGTAAGAATAGGCCAGCTTGACAGAGTAAAAAAATTATAAACAGTGAGACCTGGTAAGAATAGGCCAGCTTGACAGAGTAAAAAAATGATAAACAGTGAGACCTGGTAAGAATAGGCCAGCTTGACAGAGTAAAAAAATTATAAACAGTGAGACCTGGTAAGAATAGGCCAGCTTGACAGAGTAAAAAAATGATAAACAGTGAGACCTGGTAAGAATAGGCTAGCTTGACAGGGTAACAAAATGATAAACAGTGAGACCTGGTAAGAATAGGCCAGTTTGACAGAGTAACAAAATGATAAACAGTGAGTCCTGCTTCAAATAGGCCAGCTTGACAGAGTAACAAAATGATAAACAGTGAGACCTGGTAAGAATAGGCCAGTTTGACAGAGTAACAAAATGATAAACAGTGAGACCTGGTAAGAATAGGCCAGTTTGACAGAGTAACAAAATAATAAACAGTGAGTCCTGCTTCAAATAGGCCAGCTTGACAGAGTAAAAAAATTATAAACAGTGAGACCTGGTAAGAATAGGCCAGCTTGACAGAGTAAAAAAATGATAAACAGTGAGACCTGGTAAGAATAGGCCAGTTTGACAGAGTAACAAAATGATAAACAGTGAGACCTGGTAAGAATAGGCCAGCTTGGCAGAGTAACACAATGATAACCAGTGAGAACTGGTATGAATAGGCCAGCTTGGCAGAGTAACAAAATGATAAACAGTGAGACCTGGTAAGAATAGGCCAGCTTGGCAGAGTAACAAAATGATAAACAGTGAGACCTGGTAAGAATAGGCCAGCTTGGCAGAGTAACAAAATGATAAACAGTGAGACCTGGTAAGAATAGGCCAGCCTGACAGAGTAACAAAATGATAAACAGTGAGACCTGGTAAGAATAGGCCAGCCTGACAGAGTAACAAAATGATAAACAGTGAGACCTGGTAAGAATAGGCCAGCCTGACAGAGTAACAAAATGATAAACAGTGAGACCTGGTATGAATAGGCCAGGTTGACAGAGTAACAAAATGATAAACAGTGAGACCTGGTATGAATAGGCCAGCTTGGCAGAGTAACAAAATGATAAACAGTGAGACCTGGTAAGAATAGGCCAGCTTGGCAGAGTAACAAAATGATAAACAGTGAGACCTGGTAAGAATAGGCCAGCCTGACAGAGTAACAAAATGATAAACAGTGAGACCTTTTAAGAATAGGCCAGCCTGACAGAGTAACAAAATGATAAACAGTGAGACCTGGTATGAATAGGCCAGTTTGACAAAGTAACAAAATGATAAACAGTGAGACCTGGTAAGAATAGGCCAGCTTGACAGAGTAACAAAATGATAAACAGTGAGAACTGGTATGAATAGGCCAGTTTGACAGAGTAACAAAATGATAAACAGTGAGACCTGGTAAGAATATGCCAGCTCAGAGTAATAAAATGATCAACAGAGTGAGACCTGGTAAGATGACTACCAAAAATAAACAAGGAATATGGTAAAAATGATATAGTAAGTTCTCTTGCTTGAGGAAACACTCAAACACACAGTATTCTGTTTCCTTATTTCCTGTCCTCACTGGGCTATTTTTCCCTGTTGCAGTACTTGACCTTGTAGTATCCTGCTTTTCCAACTAGGGTTGTAGCTTAGCTAATAATAATAATAATAATAATAATAATAATAATAATAATAATAATAATAACCTTTACCAAAACTTAGGCCTAATTTAAAACTTACAAACATCCAATGAGCTTCAACTTTTCCATTCTATTGTCACAATTAACAGATACATGTAGGCCTAATTAAAAGAATTACATTCATGCAATGGATTTCAACTTCTACAGTTAAGTCTTTCATAGGTTTTATTCAGAAAACATTTAATCGGATTTTAAGAATAGAAGAAACATTCTTTCATATAGGTTATGAATTAAAGTTCAGCATTTACTGGATATTAATTCAGGATTATACTAAAGCAAATTCCGATACTAATTTACTAACGTGGACGAGTTTTTTTTTCCAAACAAATAAGAGTCACTCAACCTAGTTCGTGGTTACCGTGTGTATGTGTGTGTGTGTGTATGTGTCATTTTGTCATTTCTACCGTATCAGGTGTTGAAGAAACGAGCATTTGAAATTTTAAAATATTTAACGGGCGAAATTTCCTTTCAAAACACAGCGATACTTCATTGACAAAAGCTTCGTATTTTAGAGATGAATAGTAAAACTTTTGAAAATTTACAGAACTGACATCCCAGCATTTCATTTAATCAGGTAATTCTAAATTGGAAATGAAAAAATGTTTATCAAATGGTTTAATGTCTGTTATGCCATATAAACACATAGTATGTCAGTATGAGAGCAAACTAAACCATCATTTAAACAAAGTGTCACTATAATCTTATTCTAAAACATTCCCTAAAATAAGAAACCAGTGGTAAAAACCTATGCATTACCTTAGCTAAGATAGTATAATAAATAATGATCGAAATTACAAAAATATAACACTTTCGAAAAGAACTCTTCGTGGTTTGTTACCGGTTGTATAATAGGCCTATAACTATAAGATTTTACAGATATTACGCTGTACGGTAGATTGCCAAGGCAGGATAGGCCTAGGCAGATCGTGATGAAACAGCTGATCAAAAGAATCATTTTTAAAAATATAACTCTGACACCAAATTGTTTGTACTTTAACCATACTTAGGCTATATATGCCATTAGAACTATTTCTAATACATCATTTTAAATAACTTTCAAACCAAATTGTATGTACTTAAACCATACCATTCAAGTCATTTAAAGCTATTTAAAGCTAGTTTAAGCTATTTAAATCATTAAAGCTATTTCTAAAACAGTAAACCCATTATCTTACCTTCACAGGGAGTCAGCAAAATCCTTCTCTTCTCTCGTAGGGTTGAAGCCAGTGGAAGCTTACAATCATAGGTCTATGGCTCTCTGGGTTCCCCATGTAAAACTATGTAGAAAGTGTAGTTATACATGGGAACGATTTCTCCTACGTCTTTCAAATAACAACCAAGCAGATTACGATTGGTTTAGTAAGCTTCAAGCAGGTGGGATAGGCTTATTTTAACAGTTACAAAGCAAATATCCGTCGTCTCGTCCAGCAAGCAGATTAAGATTAGTGTAGCAAGCAAAAAGAAGCTCACTGAGGCCCCCACCTCTAGTTTGGCAAGCATCAAGCAAATATTTACTTATTCGAGGTTTTTATTGTAAGAAGCAAAGATGTTCCGCTTGGCTTTACAAGCAAAAGAAAGGCTAACTTATTACTTGTTCTTTCACATTAAAAAATTAACGTACCAGGTTGGTGTGTAAAATTCTTGCAAGCAAAGTCTGTCATTGCAGATCAACACAGAGCTTGAATTACGCATATGTGCTTTCTCATTGACGACGTAAGCTTAAATCGACTTGAATTGCTTCAGTTCTTCAACTTCGACCTAAACTTTAGGCCTACCACACCCGTCGAATATTTTTGTGGAAACTTTATTCCATATATGACCTTTCTCATTAGGCTATAATTAGCACATGACACTTTCTCCAGCAATTTTACCCTGGACGACACCTGCACATGACTATTTTTTTCTCGAAGGTTATACAACTCAAAATGTATTCAGCCATGATCCCATGATACTTCGTCCACTAACTCGATGGAAGACGTTGTCCTTAAGTGTATTATACCATTTGACACTATATTGACGATGTCCTTGAAGTGTAGTATACCACTTGACACTTAATCTTGATAATTAAACCGAATAACCATTTAAATATTGATTAAAGATGCGCATACGAGCACCGAATTTAAAAATAAATAAATAAAAACACGAGATTGTAAGGAGCAACAACCGTCATGTGTTTCACCTTCGAAGTTTAAACGAAAACTGAATCACTAAAACGTTTTTCTTTTTTTCTGATTTACCGGGAAATCGGTAACTAGCTGTGGAGAGAATAAAAACCCTAACGAGGTAATTTGCCTATTTCTCTCGTAAAATTATGTATTTATAGTAACATGTGTTTTTTTTCGATCAGTAGTACGAGATAGTATACGTAAATGAATATGCGATGAAATAGGGAATGAATAAAAGGTGAAAATAAATGGGAGTAAGAAAATACGTACGAGAATTTTTCATGAATAGGCTAAGACACGATAAGACATGAAAATTAGATGTTACCACTTTCATTCTAGATTTTGGATCCGAGTAACGCATTTTTTAGTCTGTATAGAACTAATAGATTTCTAAAACACTACTGAATATTCAATGGAATATTAATGCTACTGATCGTAGTATGCCGCTCTTCTGTGTATGGGCATACTTGTATAGCCAGGGTTAGGCCTACCTCATGAAAGGCAGAGGCAAGGGACAGTGACATTGCCCTAGGAATCAGTACAATGCCCTAGAGACTGGCCATATATTCTATGATCAGCGCCCACGCCTCCTCTCCACCAAGCTAGGACCAGGGAGGGCTAGGCAGTGGCTGCTGATGACTCAGCAGATGGAACTATGGGCTCCTCCAAACCCTCCGATCTCAGTTCACAAGGATGGTAAGGTTGCAAACACTAATGGCACTAACGAGTCTGAGCGGGGCTAGAACCCCCGTCTGACAAACATCAGACAGGGATGTTACCAATTAAGCCACAACAACCCTAGCTATATTGGAAAGGACTCTGTCTAATGTCTGCTGGACTGGGGTTCGAGACCCGCTCAAGCACGATAGTTTCTTGTAGTGTCTGTAACCTCGCTATTCTTTTGAGCTGAGGATGGGGGATTTTGGGGGAGCTTATAGGTCTACTTGCTGAAATGTCTGCAGCCATTGTCTGGCCACCCCTGTTCCTAACTTGGGTGGAGAGGTGGTCTTGGGCGCTGATCATATGCATATATGGCCACTCTTTCTTTATATATCATCATCTCTTCCTACGCGTATGACGCAAAGAGCCTCGGTTAGATTTCGTCAGCCGTCACTAGGTTGAGCTTTTAATTCAATATTTCAATATTAGGTTATATCTTCAATCCTCTGTGCTTGACCATCAAACTCTAAGTCATACACAAATATACATAAATATTTGTAAATGGACACACGGTCATAGACTACCAATACTGATTTTTGCATATATATTTTCATTTGGGTATTGATGTTTTGCATGTGTAAACAAACCCACACAGGTTTGCCTCAATAAACATCAATACACACAAGTATCAATGCAGACTTGCATACAAGTATAGTTGTGCTGGTGTGTTACTACGTTGGTGTAAATCCCAAATTATTGCTGACACGAATATATATAGATCATACATAGTTACACACATACACTGAGTAACATCGCAAAGAGTTGTTGAGTGATATCTGGTGTTCCTCAGGGTAGTGTTCTTTTGTTACTTTTCATACTATATACACGTGACATGGGGTTTGGCCTAGAAAACAAGTTCGTTGCATATGCAGATGATACTACTCTCTTTGCATCATTTCCATCTCCTGAATGTAGATCTGGGGTTGGTGAATCCCTTAATAGAGATATAGCTAAAATTGGTGCATGGTGCTAATTATGGAGCATAAAGATGAATCCTAACAATACTCAAAGTATGATTGTAAGTAGGTCAAGGACAGTTGCTCCTCAACATCCAGTTCTCAACATTGATAATGTTTCTTTAACTCTGCATGACTTAAAACTTTAGGTGTAATAATAATAATAATAATAATAATAATTAGGGCCACCCACACCAAGTTGGTTTGCTGATGAGACTAAAGTCTCCCGCTCTCACCCACCGACATAACCGGGCCAAACCTCAGACATGATTAAAGACATGTCTGAGGCCTTTGTCCGGCAGTGGGCAGGAAAGGACTGCATTTGTTGTTGTTGTAGTTGTACATTAGAGGAAAGGTACGGCACCAGTCACTGGCCCATTCATCCTTTCACTGTCGAATGGTTGATGAATCCACTAGTACTAAAACGTTCACTTGAGTTGATTCATACACTTACAAAAGGACTCGTTGACCGTCAACCGTTAGCCATTCTTTATACCTAGACCGAGTCTTATGCAAATCAGATCAATACAGATAATAAATGACGTATTTTTGTTTAGTTTTCTTCCTCTTCTTCTCTTTATCACATCTGAATTATAAAACATCTGAAAACGACGAAAAACAATGAAAAAAAACATGAAAAAAAAAACACCGAAAACAATGAAAAAGCGCCTGCAAACGCTGAAAAACAATGGGAAAACGCCTGGTAATAATGATAAACGTCCAAAAATGCCGAAAAACAATGAAAAAAACGTGCAAAAACGCCGGTAAAAGGTTATATTGGGCGTTTTCGTACGTTTTTTCATTGTTTTTTCGGCGTTTTCAGGCATTATTTTCCGATGTTTACACCTTTTTCCCCTCTAACCTATTGTATTTTACTTCCGCCTGCGCTTGTGCGTTTAGGTTTGACCGAACTGATTGCTCGCTTGGCTGGCAAAACACATCCATTGATTAGTCGTTATGGAGTGATTTGCCCTGTTTACGCACAATGGTGAAATAAAGGATTTGGCTCCACGAAATATTTTAATGGGGGACATAACCGGTTTGGTCTATTTATTCTTATAACCGGCTTTCTCTTATTTTCTTTTTCTTTTTTTACAACTGTGCACTGACTTACAGAATATATTTCAAGGACAGGTTATGAGTATAAAAAAGTAGTTTTTTTTTATTTCGTGTCTATGAGTAGTTAAATACATAATAAAAAGTCCTCTATTATTATTATTATTATTATTACTATTATTATTATTGTAAATATTAAGATAGCACACAGATTCAACCCTACTCACCACCTCCCCTTTCCTAAGGTTATATATATATATATATATATATATATATATATATATATATATATATATATATATATATATATATATATATATATATATATCATCATCATCATCATCATCAGCCGTTACTAGTCCACTGCAGACAAAAGGCCTCAGACATGTATTTCTAATTGCGTCTGTTTAATGGTCTTTCTGTGCCAGTGCACATCTGCAAACTTTTTTAGTTCATCAATC
>NC_090753.1:94997455-95019955 GCF_036898095.1 Palaemon carinicauda | reverse complement strand
ACTTTTTGTTTGATCGTTCACAGCAAACCAACCTGGTATGGGTGGCCCTGACTAGTACAGCTTTGCTGATCATGGTGATACAGATACCCTTTCACCACGTTAAATTATCCCCCTTCAAAAAGGGATATATATATATATATATATATATATATATATATATATATATATATATATATATATATATATATATATATATATATATATATGTATATATATATACAGCCGTTTCTGGAGCTTAGTGTCACACATTTCACGAGCTTAGCTTTAAAGGGATTTTGTTTTTAGATATGTCAATGAATAAATCAAAACCTAATAAACAAAAGCGTTATTTGCATTATAGTTAGCTGATTTGGAAAGATTTCCATTTAAAACTGTTATACGGATTTGGAATAGTTTTTTTTTTTTTTTTTTGTAGTTTCCAAAATACATTTGATGCTCAATATAGTTATAAAGCTATGAATGCATCTAATTCTATGTACAGCGAAATATATCAACTTTAAAGCCTATGGTGTATTTGTTATTTAATATCCTATGAACTGACTGTTGTTTACAGATAATGGTCTTATTTGATGTAAGTGTAAACTGTTTCAAAAAATGTAGAGATTGGTAAAAGAAATTTTTTGTCCACAGCAGAAATAAATTTTCAAGATAGACACTTTTGTATATGAATCATCAGGGATGTGTATAAGAATGTGATTTATTTGTGTTGGTTGCTTAGTGTAAGTGTAAACAGTCTTAAAAATTACAGAGATAGCTGAAAGAAGGTGTTTGTCCGCTTTATAGATAAATTTTCGAGATAGATACTTTTGTATAAGAATCTGCAGGGTCTTAGCTGTGTAAACTGACAGAAATTGCAGAGACTGGTGAAAGAAAGTGTTCGTCAGCAGAGATAGCTCTTCAATCCACTAATTTTCATCTTATAGAGTATCAAAAACAGTTAACGTTGAAAGTAACGACCTATTCTTCTCCACAGAGGGCACTCGAAGGAGCGACACAGGAAGACAAGCATGATATGCACCATCACACCTGCTAGCGATGGTATCACAGTCTCTTCCATGAACTCGGGCGCACCAATCCACACTACAGCTGCCAATGCTAGCACAACAACCTCTTCCTCGTCCTCCTCCTCCTCCTCCACCTCCACAACCACCACATCATCCAAAACAGCTTCATCCATAACAAACAACAATAGCAACACGATCATGAATCCGCCACCCACTATCATCAAGACCCCAGCACCCAACAAAAACAACACGAGCTCTCCGCTTCTCCACGGTTCTTTGCCCCACCCCCGCCCTACATCAGGATCCTCTGCTTCAAACAGTACTCGCAATTCATCCAACACTGGTTCTAGTTCGAACAATCAGAACAGAAGTTCCTCCATCACCACGACACACCTCTCCCCTTGGTCTGGGCCTACAACTTACACCTCCAATAGTAATAACAAGAAAACAAACGCCACAGCTGATTCGAGGCTTGTTGTGGTAGGATATCCTGCTGTTGGGAAGTCGGGTAAGAGTTCTAGTACATAGTGTTCTTGAAGTTTTTTTTTTTTTTTTAAATATTTGCAGTCTAGAGATTGGTTAGAACGGTATTCAAGGATATAAATATTCTACAGTATTTCACATGTCTCCAGTGAATTTTCACAAATACAGACTTCTACACGTGTCATTATATTATCAGAATAATTCACAAACATTATGATGGCTTCTCATAGATTTGTTTTTGTTTATTTCATAATATCAAGCTTATCCATCACCAGATTTGGTCTTAATATTCTAGTAGTACTTTCTTCTCTATATTACAAAGAGTTTTTTTCAGAGCTAAATCGATACATTATGATGTACATCAAACTGTGGAGGGGAAATATTGCTATCCTATGACATTTAGGCCTACTGCATTTTATTGAATCTGACAGAGAATATGTATGCAGCCATCTGATAGAGTTTTTATCCTGGTGCTCTTAAATCAAGTTTGAAATATCCTTTTAATCTTTTGGTGGACTGGCTTCCATGATTGACTATTAGGCCTATAGATTTTTTGTGGGGTTGGAATTAGGGGATCATCGAGATAGATCCTGTTGCGTGCATTTGGAGGAAGCTTATGGGTCCCCTAGAGAGAGAGAGAGAGAGAGAGAGAGAGAAAGAGAGAGAGAGAGAGAGAGAGAGAGAGAGAGAGAGAGAGAGAGAGAGAGAGAGAGAGAAATAATCACAAGTGGGCCTTCTGTTGTGTCACTATATTCATTCCGATCAGTCAAGTGAGACTGGCATATTCAATGATTGGTTTATGTAATGAGCAGACACAATAACATCTAATTAAAGAAAGAAAGAAAACTATTTTTTAAATTTACGAAGAACAAAGACTTTGTAATCCTACTTTAATATCGAACATAATCCAGTTGTATTTGATGTGTTTCTTTTCTAGAAATATTTCAATAGCTAAGTATTCCAACACAAATACTCTTCCCACTTACAGTAGCCTTGCGTAACCCAAAATATAATGCTTTTTGCCTTTTCCTTTTATTTATTCGCTATTCTTTCATCTTAACTGTTCATCTTCATTATCTTCCTTAATTTGTTGTTAGACTAACTTACAGGAAGTTCATCTTTAGTTATTCTCCTCCAGCGCTGGTTGTTCGCCTCCTGACGGGGCGTTTTATTTGGGAATACGACCCTACACTGGAAGCGGCCTACCGTCATCACACGACTATCGACGATGACAGCGCTGTCCTTGACATCCTGGATACAGCGGGCCAGGTATATAACTTGTAACACAACTATCATGTTAGATTTTAGTCATTTCTGGAGTCTGTTTTTAAGTCAAAGAAAAAGGCAACACTTTCTCACAGCAGATTCAAGTAAACAACAATAATAACAATAAAACATGTTGTAGGTAGCCCCATACTGGCATAGCACCGCATCCTTGTACCGATTGTCAGAACAGAGGAGCAACGAGATAATGTTTATTTTCGAGAGAAACCAGCCACAATGGAGTAAACACCATTTGAGTGGCAGTCAATCACGATGCATGTGGATTGAGCATGTTCAAGATGAGGGTTTACAAACAGTCGCAGCTCTTATAGCCCTATTATTATTTAAATGATTAACTGTTTCTTGAGTGTAAAGCGGGGTTTACATGGTCGAACTGTTCGTCGAACCCGGTTGTCGAACCTGCTTGTCAAACGGTTCGAGGAGGTGGAGTCAGCTGCAAATTCATAAGGTTTGTGGACAATGAAGCCCCGCACACAAAAGTCAGGAGAGAACAGACTTTCATGAAACCATTCGACAGGCGTGTTTGACATTCAAATACCCCGTTCGCTCGTTCGAACATCACTTCAAACACTTGTCTGTTGAACTGTGTTCGACGAACCGTTCGACCATGTAAACCCGCCTTAAGAGTGTAAACCAGAATTTCCTAACCTTTTCGTTCCTCTGTACCCCTTGGGCATCTTTATTGATTCATATGTACCCATGAAATTGAGAAAGAAAAAGAGGAACATTGAAATTGATATTGAGATATAATTTCATCATTACATCTCCTTGCAGAGTACATCATGTATTGCACAGTACTAGCTATTCTCTCTTAGATCCAATATACCTCCTGAAGGGCATAAATTTACCACTGGGAGTACATGTACGGTAGGTCTAAGCCATTCTATAGGCTACTGCAAACCTGGGAACCCCTAGTGTTAACCTATGGACTAATCCATAGACGTAAATTCTTGCTAATGACACATTCAAATCTCCTAATAGAAGGGTAATTGAATCTTGCTGTATTTATCTTTTACAATGAACTGTACATACGCTCCTAACTTTGGAATACTATGCTCAACCTGCTATTGATGTACTGTAATCACTATTGTTATTTCATATCTTATCTTTTTATACTAATGTCATAAGCATAACAACACTGTACCCCTATTGTAACTCTGTATATGGCTTATGCTGGAATAAAGATTATTGTTATTATTGTTATTATTACTATTATTTCCAGAGTGAAGGTCTGGTCAACGAAGCGCATGCACGATGGGGAGACGGCTTCCTGCTGACCTTTAGCCTAACGGACAGGAGGAGCTTCAGCGCTGTGAAAGAGATCCACGACGCCATATCTTCAGCCAGACAGAGTCCGAACTTTTCGTGCGTCGTTGTTGCCAACAAGACCGATTTGAGTAAGTATATGCTTTCCCCGAACCTGATGGGGCAAGAATAATACCACCTAAGGCTTTGCCAGCCTCTATTAAACCTTTGTCCACCATTACAAAGGAAAATACTAGTCAGAAGTTATAGTTTCATTGACGCTTCATTTCACCAGTTGGAACAAAAGTTTCTTTCAAGATTCTAATCTTCTCTTGACTTTAAAGCCTTCATATGATGGTACAGTTGGACACAGAAATTCCTGGTACACCACACTCTCAGAAAGTGCACCTTGTCACACTCTAACTGCGAGGCGAGTAAACTAGCCAGACAGTACTGGTTACGGCTCATTTCATCTGTTCTTAAACATACACAAAATAGTCTGGCCTATTCTTAACACATTCTCCTCTTTCCTCATACACTTGACAACACTGAAATTACCAAACCATTCTTCTTCTCTCAAGAGGTTAACTACTGGACTGTAATTTTTCAAAGGCCACTTTCTTCTTGGTAAGGGTAAAAGGGACTCTTCAGTTATGGTCAGCAGCTTTTCTAGGAAAAGTACACTCCAAAATCAAACCATTGTTATTTTGTTTTGGGTAGTGCCATAACCTCTGTATCATGGTCTTCCACTGTCTTGGGTTATTTTGGAGCTTTTATAGTTTACATATGAAAGATATATTCCAATGTTATTATTGTTCTTAAACTTCTTATAGGTTTTCCTTACTTCCTTTCCTCACTGGACTATTTTACTTGTTGGAGCTCTTGTGCTTATAGCATCCTGCTTTTCCAACTAGGGCTGTAGCTTAGCAAGTAATAATAATAATAATAATAATAATAATAATGTAGTGAGACATAGTATACTGTACCAACCGTGTGTCACACGATCGTACATAGTTCATTTTGTGCTTGTATCTTCGCTCTCCCCTCGCACTAAAAAGAACCTGAAAAAACATGTCTGTTTTTCTCAATGGTAACAGTGTTGATTTTGAACATGAAATTTCCAGGTGCCTTGAGCTTTTGTATATAAAGGAGAGTGTTCTATAATAAACTCACTCAGTTGCTTTCATACTGTCTTTGAGTCACAACCTTCTCTCGGCCCATCACATTGGTGACCCCGGATTAACTCGCTCCTCCCGCCTCCCACCCCCCCGCCCTCACCGTTACTATGACGCCCTCAAAACATATCTTCTGCAGCAGTACTCGCTGTCGCCAGCCGCCCGAATAGCAAGGCTTTCTCAGCTCTCTCAACAACCATTGGGGGACCAAAGGGCTTCGCTCGCCCTCAGGGAAATGACGCAGTATTACTCGCCTGCAACCTGCCGCGGACGGCTCTCCTCGTGATATGAACCTACTTCGTGCCCTTTGGGTAAGCCGTTTACCCAAACCTGTATGCGCTGCCATACCCGATGTCGATAGTTTACCCATAAAGAACTTGATGACCAAAGCCGACGCCCTTATGGACAGCCACTTCATGACCTTCAAAACCTCCATCAACGCCTCCACTCGTGACGAAGAAGACACCTATTCAACTTCAACCAAAGCTGACGAGAATGCCGTAGGACACACACGCCTATGAATGCCGTAGGACACATACGCCTATGAATGCCGTAGGAAACGCCTATGAATGCCGTAGGACACACACGCCTATGAATGCCGTAGGCCTATGAATGCTGTAGGACGCACACGCCTATGAATGCTGTAGGACACGCCTATGAATGCCGTAGGACACACACGCCTATGAATGCCGTAGGACACACACGCCTATGAATGCCGTAGGCCTATGAATGCTGTAGGACACGCCTATGAATGCCGTAGGGCACGCCTATGAATGCCGTAGGACACACGCCTATCCCGTGACGAGCCGGAGCGGCAACAAAGCCACCCATCATCCACCACTCACTCGCACCCCAACCAACGACTTCTACAGCCACTCACTGCCGCTAATCGACGCAGTTTATGCTACTACCACTCCCAAATTTAGGGCACCCTATTTAACATGTACAGTATGTCATTTTTAGAGGGGGAGCCATGTACCAACCGTGTGTCACACGATCGTACATAGTTCATTTTGTGCTTGTATCTTTGCTCTCCCCTCGCACTAAAAAGAACCTGAAAAAACATGTCAGTTTTTCTCAATGGTAATGGTGTTGATTTTGAACATGAAATTTCCTGTTGCCTTGAGCTTTTGTATATAAAGGAGAGTGTTCTATAATAAACTCACTCGGTTGCTTTCATACTGTCTTTGAGGCACAACCTTCTCTCGGCCCGTCACAATACACTGGAACTCTCTGCAGAGTAAGCACTTCCTCAGAGCGAAGTGTGCCATGAACTCCTGCGTCCAACTGTACATTAATAACTACACAAATACTTTTCAAATCATTCTTCAAAACCTCATTACAATGTATTGCAGCTTGTAGTAGACTGCAAAGGTTTAGCCTGTTGCAAGTTTCTATAACCTTTGCTTCTTCTTCAGTAAGGAAGGGGTCACTATAGACAATTCTTTTTCAATGAGGCAGATTTACACCGACTCGCAGGGATGCCTTTTAGCTCGGAAAAAAGTTTCCTGATCGCTGATTGGTTGGACAAGAAAATTCTGACCAATCAGATAACAGGAAATTTTTTTTCGAGCTAAAAGGGCACCCCTGCGAGTCGGTGCAAATGCGCCTCATTAAAAAAGATGAGTATAGACTCCCCCAAACGCTGCTCTATTATTATCCGGGTTGTGAACCAGCATGAAATATAGATAAGTTCAGGTTATAGATAAAAAACAACAGTTCAGTTTTTCATTGAACATTGTGGTAATAGACATTGGCGAGACAAATATATTGAGATGAGCAATTGTTAAAAGTTCTCTTGCTTTAGGGTATACTCAGACACACACATAATAATAATAATAATAATAATAATAATAATAATAATAATAATAATAATAATAATAATAATAATCATATGACAATAATGATGATAATAACAACAACAATAATAATAATAATAATAATGATAATAATAATAATAATCATATGACAATAATGATGATAATAACAACAACAATAATAATAATAATAATAATAATAATAATAATAATAATAATAAGAAGAAGAAGAAGAAGAAGAAGAAGAAGAAGAAGAATATGGGGTCACAGTAACAATGGTCATCGGTACCTTTTGAAGTGAACAAAGGATTAATTAATTTCAAAATAGTGTATTTTTCAGACTGAAAAAAAATCATATTTTTCTAAACTTCTCTTTTTTAATTCTTTGTACAGTATTTGATGAAAAGAATTACACGCAAAAGTGGGTCTTTGCGTCCTCGGTATGATTTTATACCAATTATATAAAATGAACCTTTAGATCTGCAACGGATGAACGTCTGTATGTGCTCACGAATACTTTCATACATATGTATGTAAATGTATACACATATATATGTACAGTATATACATATATATAATATATATATATATATATATATATATATATATATATATATATATATATATGTGTGTGTGTGTGTGTGTGTGTGTGTCTGTGTGTGTATATATATATATATATATATATATATATATATATATATATATATATATATATATATATATATATATATATATGTATACATATATATATACATGTGTATATATATACACACACATATATATATATATATATATATATATATATATATATATATATATATATATATATATATTTGGTTCCTTTGACGGGCCTGATAGTATTACATTGGATCCCTCTCTCTGGTTGTGGCTCATTTCCTCTTTTGTCTTCACCGCGTACACCAAATAGTCTAACTTATTCTTTCCACATTCTCCTGTCCTCATACACCTGAGAACACTGATATTACCAAACAGTTTTTCTTCACTCAATGGTTAACTGCTACAATGTGAAAGTCCTGTGGCTACTTTCCTCACGGTAAGGGTAGAAGAGACTCTTTAGCTATGGTAAGCAGCTCTTCTAGGAAAAGGACAAGCCAAAATCAAACCACCTATGGGTAGTGTCATAGCTTCCGTACCATGGCCTTCCACTGTCTTGGGTTAGAGTACTCTTGCTTGAGGGTACACTTGGACACATTATTCTGTCTTATTTCTTTTCATCTTTTTTATAAATTTTTCATAGTTTATAAATAAAATATTTATTTTAATATTCTTACTGTTTTTAGAATATTTTATTTTAATTGTTCATTACTTCTCCTAACATTCATTTATTTCCTTGTTGCCTTCTCTCACTGGGCTATTTTTCAATGTTAGAGCCTTTGGACTTATAGACTCTTGCTTTTCCAACTAAGGTTGTAGCTTACCTAGTAATAATAATAAAAGTAATACATACATACATACATATATATATATATATATATATATATATATATATATATATATATATATATATATATATCACCAGCCGTAACTAGACCATTGCAGGTCAAAGACCTGAGACATGTCCTGTTTATGGTTTTTCCATGACAGTCTATACCTGCAAATTTGCTTATTTCGTCACTCCATCATCTTCTCTTCCTTCCCCTGCTTCTTTTACAATCGCTAGGGACTCATTCTGTTTTTTCTTAATTTCCATCTATTGTCTGTCATTCTCATTATATGTCTTGCCCATGTCCATTTCTTTTTCTTACATGTTAGAATATCCTCTCCTATAGTTTGCTTTCGTATCTATGTTGCTCTTTTTCTGTCTCTTGGTGTTATTCCAATCATTATTCTTTCCATAGCTCTTTGAGCTGTAACTAGCTCAAGTTCTAAGGCTTAATAATGCTCCCAATTTCTGATGCAGAAGTTAATACTGGTAGGACCATCTGATTAAATATCTTTTTTTAGAGAAAGTGGCATTTTACTTTTCATAATTCCATTTTGTCTACCAAATGTTCTCCATCCTCTGCTTATTCTTCTTTTAATTTCAGTTTCATGGCCTGTGAAAACACTGACATACACTCTAAAAAATTAAGGGTATAAAAGGGGTAGAAAAAGGGTATTTCTAGTGGTTAAAATAGCATACCTTATCGGGGTATATAAGAACTATAATATACCCTTTACAATATACCCATATCAAGGGTATAACATATACTTGAGATACCCTTACTTAGGGGTGTATCGTAGGTAAAGAATACCCTTTTACAGGGTATTCTATACGACATAAATACCCGTGTATATTAATTATAATTTTATAATTAATATCTATTCCACCATTATATAGGTGTAGTAATAGCTTATAAGTATATAAAGTAATAAGGTCAATGATTTTAAAAGTTTGGTTTATCGATTTATTATTTCCATTACACTTGAAAATCAAAAGTATATATATAATATAAAGAGTGATGGCAGAAGCTGCAAAGCAAACCGTACGCAGAAATCTGTGAAAAGAAAATATTTGTTAGTGTGTGTGTGCCTAAATATATAAATATTTATATATATATATATATATATATATATATATATATATATATATATATATATATATATGTATATATATATATATATATATATATATATATATATATATATATATATATATATAGAAAAGAAAGGAAAAAATATCATGCATAAATACTTAACTGTCTGCTACCTCAAGTCAAACTGATTAAGAAATCATTGGCGTCAGTGTTTGCTTACAGACTACGCGTAATCGTAATGTTATTAACGTTTAGCTGAATATGTTGTTTATGGTTTTTTTCCCTCCCAGACAGCTTGACGCTCTCTCTCTCTCTCTCTCTCTCTCTCTCTCTCTCTCTCTCTCTCTCTCTCTCTCTCTCTCTCTCTCATAATTAAGTACTAATGATAATTTCTTACTTATTTTCCCCGGTGTTAGTAATAATGATTTTTTAGACTATCACAGCCTGAATGCAAAACTAATGATGATGTCTGACAATTTTCATTCGTAACCACTGTTTATGCTTGCATAGATGGACAGTTAGTGTTCTTACCTTGGTTAACAGATGAAATGCTGTGTAGATATTATAATCCCGATGACGCTAATTGGAGCAATTTATCTTCACTGCAGAGCAGACCAGAGTCCAGACGCCACTGAAATTTCCCGCCAAATTCCCTGGCTCTCGAAGAATCTCGAGACGGCAACAATGCAAATTGCCAAGTACCGCATTTTGTAGGAACTTGCTTCAAAACTATCCATAACTCAAAACTAATATGTTGTTAGTAACTTTTTTGGTGCATTACACTATCAGTGTAACAATATGGTGATTTAATACAGAGTAAAGGTTCATTTCATGACATGATCACACAAACTTACCAAGCCCATTTTAAGACAAAGTACAATAGAGGGTATATTATTCACAAAAAATACCCTGCCTCCTGGTGTAGAGGGGTATTTTTGAGCCTTAGGGTGTTTTACATGTATATAAACCCCAGCTCAATCGTTATACCCTTTCTGTACCTTGAACTTTTTACAGTGTATATACTTAGATATAGATATATACATGTATATATATTCATGAATACATGTAGGTATATGTAATTACGTATGCATTGTTCACAAAACATGAATAACTAGTATCGTCTTCTGCCCTACAGGACACATGGCAGAAGTCACCGAGGACGAAGCCTCTGAAGTTGCAGGGGAAATTGGCGCCTCCCTGTTCCTCACCTCGGCTTGTGACGGGGGTCCATCAATCCAGGCCGCCTTTTCAGAGCTCCACCGTGATGTCATTCGAAGGCGGTGGACGCGGCGTCGCCGATCGTCTGCTAAGACGGTCATAGAGGGATTTTACAAGATGTTTACCCGATGATAATGATCGGAATCGTAGTGTCGGCGGCCCAAAAAAACCCGACAAACTTTTCAGTGTGTGCCTAAGAGAAGCCTTCCCGGATTACACCTTTTTAGTGATCTCAGAATCTTCCAGTGTTTTTTACTTTTTTCATTTTGAATTGGTTTTATTTTTCTTGTCAGAAACTTTCCTCAAAACTTTATAATAGAAAAAAACAGAAATAGTAACCAACAACAACCTGCTCGTCAGGGTCAGATCTTTTCCAAACCTTATGTGCAAAGCTAAACTATCTAGTAACTGATGTACACCTGTTTCCTGACTACCTCTAAGTATGCCGTGTCTTATTACTGTAAATGCAACTCCAAATACACTTTATTTTTCATGGTTAACCTCTGAAACTGTTTAGATAGTAATAATACCCATTCCTGTAGTAGGAGAGAGTGATATCCCACCTTGATTCTATGCTAATGGAATTAGTCTTCTCATAAGAAATCACCAGAACTTATTGATAGCAACCCAGTGTACTTACCTTAGTGATGGACAGCTGTCATAGCCCCTTCACTGGATACTTGCCAATGTTTATAAATGCCCTACTGTCAGTCTTGCTATTAATCCCCACCTGGAAACACTTGGCAACTATGCCCTATAAAGGGGCGTGGCTTATATCACCATAAGAATAAAAACTGGAAACACTTGGCAACTATTCCCTATAAAGGGGGTGTGGCTTGTATCCAAACTAAGAATAAAAACACTACAATTGTGATATGTTCACTTACGGCCTGCCAACGCAGGAGCCCGTGTTCCAACATTGGTTGTTTGGAGCAATCTAACAAGCAAGATATGTTCAATCACTAGCCAGAAACGATCCTTTGAATATTCTTGGCTGTGGGTAATAGGAATAATATTGGTTGAGTATGTGTATACACAACAATCTGATGTATCGTGGTGTTACATACGTTAAAGTCATTCTCAGTTACCCATAGATGTATAAGCAATGATTTGCCAGCCTACCCACAACTTATTAGGGCTCTTTAAAAGGATTATTTTTTTAGTTGGGTATGGACCACACAACCTTAATATCCTTTGTATGTTTTGGAATTTATATGTGTATTTATGTCAAATGTTCCATTTTTTTTTTTTTTTTGTATTCGAATAATTTTTTCCTCAGGTGTTACTTTGTGCACAAAACAAATATATTTATTAGTGTTTTATATAATAACTGTTTCTGATTTTCAATACGGAAGCTCCAAAGTGAATAATAAACCTTGTGTCATGTGTTACATTGACCTCAAACAATTCAATTCCAAATGGTTGAATAGTTTGTTTATATAACAGTTTATATATAAAGTATAGATACTGTATATATGTATGATGTTTTGGTTTATATACAGGAATACATAGAAAGTGACAGAATTATACTTGTGCGTAGGAAATATAATACATCACATTCACCATGAAAAATGACGGGCTTTGTGGTAAGATAAATGCATAAAAAGCAATAAATATAAAAAAAAATAATGGTGAGACATACCTTGAACTATTCATGCCTTAAAATGAAAATACCAATAGTTTGTTTTTATATGTTTTTGACCATGAATGTATTTTTTCTAACCTTTTTTTACCCTGAATAAATCTGCTGTAATTAAAATAGATGAAGAAACACTTCTCCATATGCATTATATCATACAGTAGCTGTAACAGATACTTATAATAGAGCCGTGAAGCTAACCTTGATATTAAGCTACGCCCTCCACTCGAAATTTTGACAAACGTATCATTCTTGAGAGTTAAAATAGCCAGTATAATGTAATGAAATATTTTCCAGCAGCCTGTGAAGGAATATAGTATTATATGACCATATCATTCTTCATCATTCATCAAGACAACCTTTATCTCTATCTATCAAATCAAATACTATCATTTACCTTTCTGGAACTATCTGGCATCTACGTCTGTTTAGGGGCGTGGCTTGCAAATATTGTCATTTACCTATCAGGAACTATCTGGCATCTAAGTCTGTTTAGGTGCGTGGTTTGCAAATATTGTCATTTACATATCAGGAACTATCTGGCATCTAAGTCTGTTTAGGTGCGTGGCTTGCAAATATTGTCATTTACCTATCAGGAACTATCTGGCATCTAAGTCTGTTTAGGTGCGTGGTTTGCAAATATTGTCATTTACATATCAGGAACTATCTGGCATCTAAGTCTGTTTAGGGGCGTGGTTTGCAAATATTGTCATTTACCTATCAGGAACTATCTGGCATCAGAGTCTATTTAGGGGCGTGGCTTGTGTATAGGCAGCAACCCGAATATTGTGTCCAAAATAATGTACATAAAAAACTGCCTTTTTTGTTTACTTCATTTTCCCATTCCTCATAATTATAAGTTTTTGTTCCTCATCCCTCATGTTCCCGTAAGATAAGCCGATGTGATAATACTTACGCCTTTGACGTAAATGAATGTTATCCGAATAAAATTGAAATAAAGAAAGGCGTTTGATTCTTAATCTAGCCGTCGAAGATATTTGCAATGTAAGAGAGGGTTAAGACAACTCAATACATTATTATTATTATTATTATTATTATTATTATTATTATTATTATTATTATTATTATTATTACTACTTGCTCAGCTACAACCCTAGTTGGAAACGCAGGATGCTATAAGCCCAGGTGTTCCAACAGGGAAAATAGCCCAGCAAGGAAAGGAAACAAGGAAAAATTAAATATTTTAAGAACAATAATAACATTGAAATAAATATCTCCTATATAAACTATACAAACTTTTCCAAAGCAAGAGGAAGAGAAATAAGATAGAATAGTGTGCCCGAGTTTACCCTCAAGGAAGAGAACTCTAACACAAGAAAGTGGAAGACCAAGGTACAGAGGCTATAGCACTACCTAAGACTAGGGAACAATGGTTTGATTTTGGAGTGTCCTCCTAGAGAAGCTGCTTACCATAGCTGAAGAGTCTCTTCTACCCTTACCAAGAGGAAAGTGGCCACTGACAATTACAGTGCAGTAGTTAACCCCTTGAGCGAAGAAGAATTGTTTGATAATATCAGTGTTGTCAGGTGTATGAAGACAGAGGAGACTCTGTAAAGGATAGGCCAGACTATTCAGTGTATGTGTAGGCAAAGGGGAAATGAACCGTAACCAGAGAAAAGAATCCAATGTACTACTGTCTGGCCAGTCAAAGGACCCCATAACTCTCTAGCAGTAGTATCTCAACGCGTGTCTGGTGCCCTAGCCAACCTACTACCTACAACCCCTTACATGCACCCACTATTTAGCCCTCTACTTTGTCTCCATTCCCAATTTATTCTATAGAGTCCTTTCAATACACATCATCAAACTTCCGGTCCGCCATCTTGGAGGACAAACAAAGACGTGTTCAGTGAAAAGCTATGGTTGAACTGTTGAATATTTAGCCATTTCATCACATTCACATTCACACAATGCCCAGTTTTTGCGCTATTGCTGGCTGTGGGAATCGAGGACGAAGAGATGACAAGAGTTTCTACTGCATACCGGCAGTTATTCAGAATCAGGACAAAGATACAGAGGAATTATCCAAGCGCAGACGTGACATGTGGTTGACCAGAATATCACGGGCTGATCTACGTGAATCCTCACTACCCTACGCACTTCTGATCATTTCAAATCAGGTCAGTCTCGGCTAGGCCCTAAAAGTATCATTATTCCTGTGTAAACATGCTATATCCGATCTCATAGGTGACTTCACAAGTATCATCGTCAGTTCAGTGTGTAGTGTGTGTGGGGGAGGGGGCATCTCAATTTTTAAACATCAAAGGGGCATCTCAGATTTTCAAAACAAAAATTAAAAGCGCCCATATTGGCTATATTAACAAAGGTTACTTACCTAGGTCTCTATTTCGTCAAGGTGCTCATGCCTATATATAATTAAGTGTATATTTATATTTATTTTAATTTATGTATTAAATTGTGCAGACATACAGGCCTACGTGATGAATAAACATTGATTATAAATAATAACAATATCTGAAAGCCGGTTTAACCCGAAGGGGTCTTCAGCTTATATATGAAACATTGAAAAAATAATTAAACTTGCGCATTTAATTGCAAGGAGGCAAAACGATCATCCAAGAGCATTACAATAGAGTTTGTCCATCATGTGTTTATATGTATATAAGAAATTTTAGCATTTGTAACCAAACACAAACACAATGGTTAGGCATGAACTGATAAAGATTTGACATTATAATGCAAAACTTTTACATACATTTTGACAATAAAAAATTATAATACACAAGGTTAGGCTAAATGATCAATATTAGCTTTATAATTATAAACACTCTCTTCATTGGCCCAGTGTTTATCTAATTTTGGACTTAAAAGCATTAAAGGGAAAAACAACGAATTCTGGAAGCAGATTATTCAATGGAAATGTATGCTCACTCATGTTCTGGGTTGGCCGACAGTACTAAGTAGTTCACCATATCAATGTATGAAATACTGGGAAAATCCTCAATATTTTTACTGAATGAATTCTACATCTGGTATGGATCTAGGCCATCAATTAGATCGAGCTTCTGCTTGTAAAAACGCTTATCCTCACCCGACAATTGTTTGACAAGTCGCTCTCATTGTCCATATTCGCTGTATCAGCTGCCATGTTTTCGCTTTGTATGTCCTCCAGCATGGCCGCCGGCGATTCCCAGTGACGTCATGTAAAAGGACTCTATTCCCCTTTGCTCCAACACATTGGCGCTCAACAGCTTTCCCGGTCCCA
Source organism: Palaemon carinicauda (assembly GCF_036898095.1). Classification (NCBI taxonomy): domain Eukaryota; kingdom Metazoa; phylum Arthropoda; class Malacostraca; order Decapoda; family Palaemonidae; genus Palaemon; species Palaemon carinicauda. The sequence continues at coordinate 95,004,306 of NC_090753.1, read as the reverse complement.
ACACCATGGTCATGTGGTATAAATTCTATAAATCCATATGGATATTACATTAAATCGCTAAACTTATATCTTAGGATTAAAAGACGTGTTTCTCTCTCTCCTCAAATTGCTATGGTTTCCACAATCACCTGAATTACAGAATGAATAAATGGCAAATGAAATAACGTTTTGGAAAATTAACTATTTTGTACAAAATGGTCAGAAAAGTGTCTTAGCCCTATTCCATGAGAAGCCTTTTGTGCTAACAGTTTCACGGTTCCGATTTCACCTAAGACTACCGTATACTGTATACAGATACTTAGCCCACATAGGGCTGTATACAGCATGGAAGTCTGACTCTGTACACAAAAAACGTCATAGTCCACCTATAGGTCTACGTATAAGCACTTGGATGAAGGCTTAGAGTCTACAGTAGGCCAGTAGTCCTATTACGTGCTGCAGAATGGCAAGAGTCCTTGCTTGGCCGCAATGACCAAGCAATCTTCAACAACGGTAGGCTCAAGGTCTTGGGCAGGCCTACATAAACCTTGCCATCCCCCTATTAATCAGACGGATTCAGCCTACTCCTCTGTGCCTCCCTGACGTGATCAATTAGAGCCAATTCTGGCATGGCTAACAAAACGCAGTCCATATCCGAACTGTTGGATACGACGTAAGTACTTACTAGGTCCGAATACTCCATAAACCTCAAACTCATATCTCTCCCTCTGGTTTCGCGAGAGACGCACTTCTTGTGGTACTTTTCACGCTGGGTCCTCAAGTCCAGCACTTCCTTAGCCATCTTTTCAACACCGAATTCCAAAACTCTCTGCATATGTCTACTGACGAAGTGCTCGTAGAGGACGTCGTCCGCACTGTTTATCGTCCGCAGGACTTGCTTCGTGCGAATGTCCAATGGCCGTTTGAATTTATCCCTGCGCGCGTTTTTCGTGAAAACCACGACATCCTCCATGGTCCAGCATAACAGATGCCGAAGTAGAACCAGGGACTCGTCCATGAACTCTGCTATCATCACCAGGTCGAATATCCTGTCCAGGTCATCGAGGGCTCTCCGGACTTCCTTGACGTCGGCGTCAGGTCGATATCCGAAGTCAAACATCATCTGGTTTCGGCCAAGTTTGTTTCCGAAGCGGGGGATCTGTTCCAGCATCTATAAGAGATATAACTTTTCAAAGTTTTCCCTTATTACTACTAATCTTTACCATAAGCAACAATAAGACAATCTAAAATTATAAATAGTATCTAAACACTTTTCTGCTGAAAGCAGTTATCTAGGTTTAGTTTCGGTTGAAGTTTTTCTATTTTCTATTTTACATAGAAAAACTTCAACCGAAACTAAACCTAGATAAACCTGCTTTCATCAGAAAAATTGTTATAAGTACTAATTATAATTTTAAATAATCCTTACCACTATCACTACAATATGCCTACTATTACCGCTACTCATAATTTCATTTGATTAGTCCATCTTCAAACGCAACATCTTTTCAAAGTTTTCAATTTTTTATTAATAATCATACTAGTAACTAATACTACCATTATTAATACTAGGCCTACTATTATCACGACTTATGGTGACAATGAATGTCTCCATTAAAATTTAAAACTTTATATCGAGTCTAATCTTCGAATATATTCATTGATTATAAAACTCACTTTCGAAGGGAACCGTTATCAAATTTAGGGTTATATATCATTGGATCATTAGTATTCTCTCTCTCTCTCTCTCTCTCTCTCTCTCTCTCTCTCTCTCTCTCTCTCTCTCTCTCTCTCTCTCTCTGTGGGATGACTTTAATCTTGTGAGAACTTAAGTAACACAACATGGTTTATAAACAGGTCTGATCGAACCTTGTGTGTATGTGTGGTTTATGAGGAGAAAGGTTTACCGCTATACAATCCACAAGGTTCAACCTCCTGAAAATGGCCACATCTAATCCTGTATCTCTTTGTATGCATGAGAGGAGAAATCAAGCTCCTTCATTAACACAAACCTCTATTTGGTAGTCCTTGAAATTCTCTAGGCCGAACCCATAGTAGAATCCCATGTCGTAAAAGTTGAAGAGCGACTCGAATAGAGCAGTTGGTTCCCTCACAATAGTCACCCATTTTGTATCCCTGTGAAGAACCTTTGAGAGCTGCTGGTAGTTCAGACGTGTGTGGACGGCAAATATGTCTACCAGCTTACTCTTGGGTAGCAGAGTCTTCGGAATCATCCCAACCTAAGAAAATTGGCTCGTTAAGTATTTTGTAGGGAGTGGTGAGTCTGTATGGGTGCTGTTTTGGTATGCGATTTCATTTATGGCGTGATCTCAGGAATTATTCTTTTTGCTTTGGTATTCGATTTCAATGTTTTTGATAGATAAAAACACACAATAATAATGGAGAATCTAATGGTTCTTGCTTCGCCGTACACTCGCTTCGCACGCGAAAAAATAAAAACATCAAGCTCCATATGTACTGGCAAGCGGTAATGTTGAGCTGCTCACGCTAACATCAAGTATTTATTATTATTTCTTAGATAATTATTCCCGATATATATATATATATATATATATATATATATATATATATATATATATATATATATATATATATATATATATATATATATATATTTAGAAAATCTAATGGTTCTTGCTTCGCCGTGAAGTGAATTGAGGTGAGATCGCATACCGAAGCAAAAGCACTACACACTTTGAGATCGCATACCAAAACAACACCTTATACTAGAATGAATCGTTGCTTGAATAGACCTATGTAGTCTTGTGGTTCACCTATGTAGTCTTGTGGCTCACCTATGTAGTCTTGTGGTTCACCTATGTAGTCTTGTGGCTCACCTATGTAGTCTTGTGGCTCGTCTAGATCGAAAGCTTAAGGAAACCTTGCTACTTTTAAATGTTTTAGGTTAAACAAATGATAGAAACATGGGCTAATAGAAAAACAAATGTAAGGTTTTAGAATAATGGTAGTTTGAACTTAAGAGAATTTTACTAGCATTGCTCCTTACAACTATGCATTTCTTGGCCATGTCCAATTGATTTTCGCTGATAAAATCCTACCAAAACATCAGATATGGGGCACATGTTGGAAATAGGTATTTGAAGCCACAGCCTAATTGGCAAAAATATGTAGTAATGTCTAATGTGAATAATAAAGGCACTTACCAGGGTAAATATAAGTAATTTAAAGGGTAACTTAGCTAAATTTAGATGCATCCAGAGAGAGGCTAGTTGTGACGTGAACTATGACATCAGACGTAATACCCAGTAAACTTCCCATTCACAATAGTAAACATGCCCATAACAAGAGGAGGACAGCAGAGCATTCATATGATAAAGCCAATCTGTTGTACGTGACTGCTGTCGGGTGCTTCACTTATGGCAGGCCTGGCAAATTGTCCTCGTGGCTGCAAGACGGCTTTCGTGCTGCGTGTTTTTGCAGTATGCATTAAAAAAAATAACCACATGCATCATATGATTAATATTAACAGGTAAGTGGATAACAGATCATGTACAAACACCAAATGATTCAGACAGGAAGCCTAAATTAACTTTTATAGGGGTCATACTTGAATGACGAGTTTGGAAAAAAAATGAGATATACAAATATTTTGTTTATATTAATGTATTTCTAAATTTTCACAATAAGAATAAAAGATGACAGATTTTTTCTTGACTGCAAACTATCTCACTGACTAGCTTCAACCATATTTAACAATTTACCTATTCTACTGATCTCCTTATATATACACATATATATATATATATATATATATATATATATATATATATATATATGTATATATATATATATATATATATATATATATATATATATATATATATATATATATAGAGAGAGAGAGAGAGAGAGAGAGAGAGAGAGAGAGAGAGAGAGAGAGAGAGAGAGAGAGAGAGAGAGAGAGAGAGAGGAAGAAGAAGAAGAAGAAGTGTATAGGGTAGCTGTTTGTGTGCCTTAATTCATAAAGTGGCTAAACGACTGGAGTGTCTAGTAACTACGTCACACTACAGTAGAGTATCAATGAGTGGGAGGGCCTTCAGTAATGACGTCTACATAGTCTCTCTCTGGGTGCGTCTAAATTTAGCTAAGTTACCCTTTCAATTTCTTATATTTACTCTGGTAAGTGCCTTTATTATTCACATTAGACATTTCTGCATATTTTTGTCAATTAGGCTGTGGCTTCAAATACCTATTTCCAAAATGTGACCCATATCTGATGTTTTGGTATGATTTTATCAACGAAAATCAGTTGGACACGGCCCTGAAATGCATAGTAGAAAATTAGAAACCTAGGAAAGACTTAGTGATTTAAATCAATGTGACCTGAAATAAACGAAAATCAATAGGTTTAGGGAAAAAAATCGAGACACCAAGAAAATAAATCATGCGTTTTAAGCGCTTCCAAAATTATTGTATCGAAAAACGAAGATCTATAGAAAAAAAAAACCGAGAGTTCAAAATAATAAGATTGGCTTCGTCTAATTTCTTAACATAATATAATGTGCGTGAATCACGAATAGATAATATTATATATAAATTAAAATAAACTTTAAATAACTTACGTGAAAAGGATTAGGGTTACCCAAATAATTCCCATTTGATGGGAGTGCCAAAGTAAGGTTGTTTTTATAACTATAACGAAGGAATATATTCTGAAAAGAAGAAGAAGAAGACATTGGATAATATGTATAAGGGTGTATAAGACACATTTGATTTGAGTTTTTATACCAATATTAAGAAAGTGTTAGTATGAAAATCGAACAAATTAATTTTACAACAATACTGGAAAAGGCAAGAGTAGACTGTGCCATACTTCCTGGTCAATTATCAAGAGTGCTAACATGAGGAAGGTAACTTTCGTCTTTCTAGAATTTTCATGGAATGTTTAAGATTTATTGAGTTAACTGAACTTCAATAAATGTCTAAACATTTTCGAAGAAGGGCTATATGGAATTCCTTTAATATTTAGTTCATTTTTTTTTCAATAAACCTATGTGAAATTATTGCATTATTCCATTCTTTTTTGAGTAGGCCTACTGCATTCAGTTGGTATCACGCAGTATATTCTCATTTCAGGGAAACGAGTACCTAGAGTCATGAATTTCTGTCTTTCTTAACTACTGAAAATACAGTACAGACTGTAGGCCTTTAGTTACAGAAATCCGTAAAAGGAATTTCCTGGGAGCTTTGCAGCCTGTAATCAGGTTCTATAGCCTTGCAGTCTGTGAGCAGGTGCTGCTATTGAAAGTTTCCTTAGAAGTTTCTTTGTGACGCTCCGAGCTAGGCCTACATGAGCATTACTTATCTTCAAGACTAAAGTGGCCCACACACGCTCAAATTTTTGGTCAAATTTTTTGTATGTCAAATTATTTGAGGGTTTGACGTTCGCCCTACACGCTCAAACTTCTCATCAAATTTTCATTTTGCTCCCGAGTGTTATCATGGATGCATATATAGCGTTGGCTCTTGGCTTAGCGTTGAAGAGCACACAGAAACGAAAGAGACGAAAGTGGGCCCAGCAATGGTATTTGTGTTGTGAACGATTTGGTCATGCTCCTTTATTAAATGAACTGAGAATTAGTGAACCTGATGTTTTCAAGGACTTTCTTCGCATGGTCGGAGAATCATTTGACAAACTATTAGATTTTGTGAGACCATATATAACCAAAGAAAACACAGTTATGCGTTGTGCGATATCATCATTTGAAAGACTCTCAATAACTAATTGTACAAATATTTTTGCATTGAATTCTGCACTTCGTTGTACTGGAATACACGGATAAATTCACTCCAGAAGTTTGTAAAGTTGGAATCTATAACAGAATGGTATATGCATTTTTTATTATTTTTTATTAAATGGCACATTCATTTGGATACACACATACCATGTATATATATACTGTATATATGTATATATGTATATATATATATATATATATATATATATATATATATATATATATATATAGGCCTATATATATATATATATATATATATATATATATATATATATATATATATATATATATATAGTAAATATTTATGTATATATAAATATTTAAAAAAAGAAATATTTACTTTTATAAATACATATGATTATATAATCTATAATTACGCATACACACAAACACACACACACACACACACACACACACACACACACACATATATATATATATATATATATATATATATATATATATATATATATATATATATATATATATATATATATATATCATTATTATTATTACTTGCTAAGCTACAATCATAGTTGGAAAAGCAGGATGCTATAAGCCCAGGGACTCCAACAGGGAAAATAGCCAAGCAAAGCGGCCCACACACGCTCAAATTTTTGGTCAAATTTTTTAATGTTCCAAAGTTGTGGTAAACTTCTATAAACATCAATAAGCTCAAGAAGAAATTCCTTCTCATGTTTTGTTGGAGCCATGATGACGATGAGCCGCGCACGTCCTCCTCAGATTATGTCTAATCACTAACTAATTTGCGCAAATTATTGCCAGGTACCACACACGCACAAATTATTTGACGTTGGCTCAAAAAACATCTGAAATCAGATCAGAAAAAAATTTGACATCAAACCTTTTAGGCCATCAAATTACGCCACACACGATCAAATTCATGTCAAATAATTTGACATAAAAAGATTGGACCAAAAATTTGAGCGTGTGTGGGCCGCCTAAGGAAAACTGAATTTTTAATTTTTTGGTGGTTTAGTTTTCTCTAGTTATTCTTGGTCCATTCTACCAGACATAGGCTCTTGTAGTTGGCTGTAGAGCTCAACCTTTTATGAGACACAGCCTCTTGCT